>NC_046966.1:23558222-23685722 GCF_009769545.1 Cyclopterus lumpus
AATGTGGCGTAAATGTGCGTGTGAACACGGTGTAAATGATGAATAGAGCTCTCAGTGAATCTTTCCTGAATAAATAAAGCTTGAAAACAACAATCCTCTATTTATCCAAGCGTAACTAATCATACATGGCGGCTTTTTTTTTGCGGCTCGCAAGCGAAACCAGAGACTCAAACCTGCAGGTTTACTGTTGATGATCAAACTGTGCTCAGACCAGTTAAACCAGTTAGACAATTATAATAATATATATATCTTATAGGGGTTATATCACGTTGGAAACTGCTCTGTTAGACGAGACAAACTTGAATCGAAATAAACGTTTCTCCAGGCCGCTCATGTTTTAACAAGACTTTATTATAAAGACACGAATGTACATCTTTCAAATTTCAATGGAATACTGACATTGCGTGTCTAATTTCACATTTTTTCATAATTTTTCTTTCCCTCCGCAAAGAACAAATAGCAAAAGATCTTTCACCTTATAAACAAGTGCTGCAATTCAATCTCCAAAAATACAACACCCCACAGGCTATGACGACGAGTTTCTGAACGAGATTAAAGTTTTGAAATCAGATAGAGTTGAACATCAGCGATCCTGAAAGAAATCATAGCAGCATCATGTTTTTAAACAAACAACAACACGGTTTTGTTCGGAAAAAGCCCGGTCAAGAGTCTTAATTTATTTCTTTTCGAAGAATAATCCCGATCAAGATGAAGTTAACCGATTGATCCCAGACTGCACAATCTTGCAGGTTCCACTGAAATTGTACTATTAATAATTTTAAAAAAAGGCCTTCAAGATGTTGTAAATGGGTCAGTTCTGGAGTAGAAAAATAATCCTGGACGAGTCGATCCGCTGATGTCGACAGAGCTGAACCCCCACGAGGCCTTCGGGCGTCCCGCGCGTCGTCGTTTCAGTTCGTTTCGCAAATAAACTTTTCTTAAAAACGTCTCTAATATTAGTTTAAAAGGATCTTCGAATATAAACCACCGACAACAAAAAGAATACTTCTTTGTAAGCGAAGGAGAAGAGAAACGCGGGAAGGTCACAGCACTTGGAAACGCCACGAGGCCTGGTCTTTGTAGTCCAAACAGTCGGAGGCGTTGAAGTTGAGTTTCCAGGCCGAAGCCGCCGTCTGCTCTTTGTAATCCAGACAATCTGTGGAGTTGAAGGTGAGGCCGGGCGCGCTGTAGGCCTGGTGGTGGTGCGACGGGTGGTGGTGGTGGTGGTGGTGCCCTGACGTCTGGCCAATGTGGTGGTGCGGGTGTCCCGACATGGAGCTGCCGGTCATGGGGCTGAGCTGGTGCGGGTGGTGCGGGTGGTGGTGGGAGTGCATGGGCGCCAGGTACGAGCCGCACTCCACGCCGCCAAAGTAAGAGCCCGAAGCCGAGGCCGGGTAGCCCTGGCTGTACGCCGCCGCCGTCTGGCTGTAGGACACCGGGTAGGAGGGCGTCCCCCCGGCGCCGGAGGACGACACAGAGCGCTGCATGCAGGAGGCGCTGGTGGGGGCGGCGGGGTCGGGCAGCGCGGCCGGCGCCGGGGCCGGGGAGATGGGCGCCGGGCTCCAGATGGACGACACCGGGGCGGCGACGGAGGTGGAGGCGCCGATCAGACCGGGGCCGCCGAGGCCGGAGGACGACGTGGAGGAGGACGTGGAGGAGGAGCTGGAGGAGGAGGAGCTGGACACCGCCGGCGGGGTGAACTGGCCGCTGCTCTCCGAACCGGTGCTCTCTCTCGCCGGGGACGACTTCTTCTTCATCGGCTTCACCTTGGCGCTGTTGCTGCTCTGCTGCTGCTGCCGACACTTGGCCCGTCTGTTCTTAAACCACACCTGGGGAAGGAGGAGAGGTCGAAAGGTCACACGTGGATCAGAAACCCTCAAAAAAGATCAAACGCACGGACAGACGGAGCTGGCAGGAACTAAACACCTTTCCTCTACTGAGGTGCTGTGGCTCTGACCTTTGACCTTTACTGCTGGCTGCAGTTCATCAGAGACTCTTTTCTGGGGATGAAGACTCTGCTAAATGCCGACAGCGGCAAAAAAATAACTATAAACGTGCGGAGCTCGTGAATCTATGTTTCTTGGAGAGTTCACCCAAATGACAAACAATACATATTCCTCACTTAGAGGCATTTAGGCATCGGATGGCTTTGGGGTGTTCAGGTTTCTGCCTCCGCCTCACCGTATGATCAGGTGTCACGGCAGGTCATGAAATAGTCACAACGCAGTCTGCTGGTTTCGTGTTCAGGGACTCAGATTGGTTTTTTTGTGTCGCTCAGCAGAAGAAAAATGACAATGGGATCCTTTTTTTCGTGGCGTATACACACAACTTAAACTCTTCCATGTGACTACGCAACAAACAGCGCTGGTGGCGTCGTATTCAATATTGAGGAAGAAGCGCTCGTAGTGGGCGCGACTGGAGGTGAATGGGTCCAACAAAAAAAAAAGGACTTTTCAACCACGAGACCCTGATGTTCGACTCCGCGTGTCTTAAATTGTAATTGTGTAACTGTTATTTGAAGCCCGACCACAATGTTTTTCCTGAAAGACCACGATGTTTTTCCTGAAACTAACATTTGTTTTTATAGCTTAACGTAGTTTTTTTTAAGTCCCAAAAAATAATTTGGCACACAAAGAAATGTACATTCTTGTGTCTCAGAACTAAACCCATCGATTGCATGCTGACGGTCTTAATATAATAGATGTGAAGTACCCACAGTGAAAACTGAATCAATGCCTCTTTTATTCTTGATAATCCACAGATGGGATCATAAACACTGTACGCAGCGTTCATAAGGACTCTTTCTTCAACAGGGACTCTGTGGAAGGACACACACACATATATATATATATATATATATATATATATATGTAGATTAAATCCTGTTGTATTGAAAGCCAACACAGTTGCACAACCGGTTCAGTAACTCAACTCAATGATAATTACATAATAAGAATTTACCAATTAAATATTTATTTCTAACTAGATGATCAATATTATTAGTGAAAGTGAAGCACGATCTCAGAGGACAAGGTTTAGATGACGCAACACATCTAAACCTCTGTGATTTTTCAAAAATAAAGTTAGTATAACTTCATGACAAAGTGACTTTAACAAACATTTTTTTTTTAAATGCAATTTTCCAGTTTTTCTTTGATTATACGTGTGACGTTTGCTGCCCTCTTTAAACTTGTTGGATGACTGTGAACACATCAGGGACCACGAGGTAAATAAAGACGTTTTTTAAAAAAACGTTGTGCAATAAGTGTATATTTTAAAAGTCAAATCAAAAAACTAAATAAAAATACACTAAATAAAAATTGGCTGAGTGTTCATAATGAGTATGCACATGTACATGAAGTGGAGATAATAACCTCAGCGACGAGAAGTGTACATAATGTGTTTTAGTGGAAAATATATGTCCTATGTGATTTAGTTATTTCAAAATAAAAGAGGGCTAAAAACTTGCAGTGGAATTAAAATAGCGACGTTTAGAATATATATTTATATATATATATATATATATATATATATATATGCTTCAGCAGCTGATGCCATGATAAGTGGGCCTGTCAGAGGGTATTAAAGGCTCTGGTGAGCGGCAGAAAGCGGAGACGCAGCGGCCATGACTGCAGCTTCAAGCCGGGCAGAGAGGCCGCTGGAGCCGGGGACGGGAACCAAAGCTCAGCCAAACACTCCCCTTGGAATGAAGACTCGTCTCTACTTGATCAGATGGACTTGTTGTTGTTGTTGTTGTTGTTGTTGTTGTTGTTGTTGTACTAATCGCGCAGAGGCCCCGAGGTGAAAAAGAAATGCACAAAGTGGCACCAAAACCTTTAAAGAAATAATAAAAACCTGAGCTCGTCCCGGACCATCGGGGTTTATTTAGGAAAAGAGATGCAAGAGAATCTGCTTCCAGGAAACTTGATGCTCTGGATGCTTATTAATTTACACCAGACTTTCTTTCTTTGAAAAGTACAACAAGTTGTTCACGTTTACAACCTCAAATATACTCAGGTGGGATGTTATTGGAGACACGTGGTGCAGATTAAAGTAAAGGGGAAACTGTATTTCCCCTCTCCCTCTCTCTCTCTCTCTCTCTCTCTCCATCCCTCTCTCTCTCTCCATCCCTCTCTCTCTCTCTCTCTCCATCCCTCTCTCTCTCTCTCTCTCTCCATCCCCCTCTCTCTCTCTCTCTCCATCCCTCTCTCTCTCACCTGCACCCTGGACTCCGGCAGGTTGATCTTCAGCGCCACCTCCTCCCGCATGAAGATGTCCGGGTAGCGCGTCTTTCCGAACAGCGACTCCAGGATGTCGAGCTGCGTGCGCGTGAAGGTGGTGCGCTCGCGGCGCTGCTTCCGTGGGTTTCCTGGAGGAAGAGGAAGAGGAAGAGGAAGAGGAAGAGGAAGAGGAAGTGGAAGAGGAAGTGGAAGAGGAAGAAGGAAAACACGTTAATTACTTTGTCCAACACACGACTTTAAAATCCCCCTAAAAGTTAGAGGCTGACTCGTTTACTTTTTTCATTTTGCGTCGTGTCTTTTATATCTTTAATTATTATTATTTATAGTTTCTTTTTATATTTAAAAGTAGTTCTATTTAGTATCGGAGCGTTTTTTTGTGTTTTTTTTTATCACCGAGACAAACGTGACACGCTGTACAGACTTAACGACAATAGAAAGTGTTGCAAATTACAACATAATTGCGGCCTTAAACGCAGCACACAATGAGAGTTTAATAATCACGCGTGAACCCAGTTTCCCCATGTTTGGAGTCACTTTAAGACTTAAACAAGTATTAATGTCATTGGACTTTTATTCTTTCTTTTTTTTTTTTACCAACCAGACACCAAGAGGTGCCACGTGACCAACTTTAACTTATTAGAAATAAAATCTGCTGCAAGGACATAAACAATAAAAGCGGAGAAATATATATTTATGTTATTCTATATATATTTATATATTTTATTTATATATATATATATTTATTATTATATATTTATATATATATATATATATATAAAATATGGAGCACCAATGTTTCCAGGCATATGATGACAAACAGGATCTAGAAGCCTGTTATATGTGTCTTTGGTCCCCCATGGGACCGGGTCTCGGAGCTCCGTACCGGGGTATCCCACAGACGGGTGCAGCAGGTCCATGGCGGCCCCGCTCAGGCCCAGTCCGTTCATCCCGTACGGGGCCTGTTTGAGATAAGACATCATGCTCGAGGCGCGGAGGGGGGACCGGAAGGTCTGGACGGGCAGAAAGGTTGCGGGTCTCCTGCGGGAGAAAAGAAGCATTTTATTATTATTGAATATGCGTCATTGCATTATAAAACATATACACGTTATACACGTGTCACTTGCAGCAATAAAACCTCCCAAAGTGCAGGCCATGTATAATAAAATCCACGTAGACTTTTTAAAGTTTATAAAACACAAACAAATTCAGTGTTATCATATTTAAAGTGACATTAGTTTCAGTGATATAAAAGTGAATGCATGCCATTTAATTTGAATAGAAGCTTTTTGAACAATGAAGCAGTGAAACAGAGGAAACACTCACACTGTTATGCAATCACGAACATGTAAATCATCCTGCTGGTTGTAGATAATAAAAAAACAACAACAAAAACAACAACTGTGTTTTACATTTTAAGTTTGAATTCCTAAATCACGAACAATGGGATTTCACCACATATGAGTCTCCTCGGTAATAATCCTAATTTAGTCATTTACTCAAATTAGAGGGGGGGGAACCAAATCTCATTTTATTGGAAAATAGCTTGAATTATGGAGGGGAAATGTATATGTTTTTAAAAAAGAGTCACGTGTTGCTTTGTGGAGAATCTGCAGTTGCACGAAATATATATATTTTTTTTAAAGTTGGAAAAAGTTCTCTAACGTGTAAATAAATTTAAAAAAAGGACGTGAAGTTAAAATGAGTAATGCAACTCCTGTTTGATTAATGTGAAATAAAAACGGAGTCCAGGCCTTCACTTTGGTTTCTTTAATATAGATAACTTCCGTTTGCTGTCAGTTTCAAAGAAGCAGCTAAGAAATAATTAAATATAAGAAGAAATCTCTTATTAAAAAATAAATAATATGAACGATCGACCAAACTGCTGCTTGTGGTTCCAGGTGGGACCAGGTGGGACCAGGTGGGACCCGGGTCTTAAACGGGGCCCGTTATCACTCGGGTCTTCATTACGTTTTCATTAATTCAATAAAGCTCACAATTAAATCGACCTGTGAGACGCGCGTTTGAATTACAGGACCACTTGAGACGCCTTCCGAATATCAAAATCTAATTTATTCACACTGACTTTATGACTGTAATAATTAACTCCTGCTGAGATGAAATTTAGGGTTATTTTCTTTCTTTTTTACATGTGGATTTTTTCTTTCATTCTCCTGGATTTTTTTTTTACCCCCACAGGAATGCAGTTTGTGCGTGTTACAATTTGAATGTTTTAAATATTTAGTTTTTATTCATGTTGAACTGTGTTGGAGTTTATTATTGGCTTAATATTCACGTGTTTTACTTCCCCTCGCCTTGTCCTATTTACTGCAGTTGTTTTTTTTATTTCACATTCCACTTTAAACACGATAAAAAACAACACATTAAACACGCAGTGTCACACACACACACACACACACACACACACACACACACACATGCTCAAAGCCATGCCATTAAATACAAGTGCAGGAAAGTGGTTGAAAGCCAACAACTGATTATAAAACATTGGAATGAAAAGAACATAATAAATAAAGATATATACGAATCTTCTTTCTTTTTTTTAACGCATTTAACCCCAGAATAAATAAATAACTATCCGTGTTACTTTGATTTACTCCTGCAGAACTTCACACATCGGCTGCAGCTTTAATAACCGGCCTTAATGATTAACTGTTAGTATTAGTGTAAGACAATGTATTTAGATAAGGATTTCCCTAATCTAGTGGGCTCCTTTTAGCAGCTAAATGCTCTGATGGACCTGAACCGAGGCGTTAACACTGCGCATAAAGCGAGACTTATTTCCATAACCGCAGGAAAGGAGCCGAAACACGCAATGCAAATGCGGCAAAAAACCTGTGTGCAAATGAAGGCCATTACAATTTAGATTAGATCTACAGGCCGACAATTAGCGCAGCGGCTGTTATCGGACAGGAGGCCGCGGGCTGAGCCGAGCTGCATGGAGGAAATACATATGTATATAAAATATACTCCTAAATAAAGTGAAATAACCTCTAATTAAATAAAAAGGTCAACACTTGTAATGTGCTTCGTTCGTTGAGGTTACAGAAGGGTTTAATGACAGGTTGTTTTTATTTGTTTTTAACCTCAGAGGCAAAACAAATCAATTATTTTGAGAATGTATTCAACGTATTTTTGCGTATTTTAATGTGTTGTTTTTATAAATGTTATAGCAGCCTCGTTGTGAGAGCTTTTAAAACACTTATAAAAGGAAAAGCAGGTAATTAAAACAACATTTAATTTAAATTGAATGTGTGTGTGTGGGCTTCACCTGGTGGAGCACGAGCCCGTAAATCAGGAGAAACAAACGGGAGATAACACAAATGAAATATAAACACGTCTCACCTTCTTCAGGCAACCTTGTTGTTGTTGTTGTTGTTGTTTTTGTTTTCTTTAAATCCGGTTAAATGTCAAAGCAGTGAGATCCAGAGGTCGAGAAATATCCACATGGAGAAAAAAAAAAAGTTTGTTGTCGTCAGGCAGAATTTTAAAAAAAATACAAAAAACAGGTTCAGCAGCTCCGCGCGCACCTGTTTTCGTTAACTGAGTAAATTAACATTTCAAAAAATAAAAATAAAACACAAAATATAAAAAAAAAAAGATGAGCCGTAACGTTGTGAGTCTTCCTCGCTCCTTGCCTGTGTCTCTCTCTCTCTCTCTCTCTCTCTCTCTCTCTCTCTCTCTCTCTCTTGGCGGACGCAGATTGATGCTCGTGCTCAGAGGCTCGCGCGCCTCTATGAGTCAAGGAAGCATGCGGGTCCGAGTCCTCCCAGCCAATCGCAGCGCTCTGCGCCCCTTCGCGGAGGGGGGCGACGCGGACGGCCAATCGGAGACGAAAGCGCCCGCCCCCCTCCTCTTTTTTTGCAAGGGTTACGCGCACACCACGTGACACGACGGGACGCTCGTGGCAGGGAGTGGAAAGGGGACTCGGGCCCTCGGCTGCCATTACGGGGAGAAATGTTTGATGTGGCCGCTCATTTAAACACGATGTGGTCATATTCAGGAGTAATAATGTAATAAATGTTCAATGTGTTGTTATGTTTTATTTTTTATTATATTAGTATAGAATAGTTTTTATTTGGCCTAAAGAAAAGACTTTTTCCTGCCTCGTCAATAAAACAATAATTTAATAATAATAATTTAGGTACTTTTTGTTGTTGTTTATAGATAATTAAGGAGGCCATCAGGCCCACAACACTCATCCAAATGGAAGTTTGCTGCACTTAACTTGCATGCAGGCCACTGGTATTTATTTATTTATTTATTATTGTTTTAATACAATGGCTATACAGGAGGTATTTAAAGTCCATCAACCAGCTGATTCAATTCATTTAAATAAACCTGGCAGCATATAAACCAACAACATTCATTTCAAACAGCTGCTGATTAAAAACAGAGCTGCATGCTGTAATAAATAATGTGGTGTCAACACCTTGTTTATTGTTTATGTGTCTATTGACAGACAGATGTCTATACACAATTTATAAAGGTCGTTTTATAATAATGCAATTGAACACATTCCAAAGATAACAATAACCTGCAGCAAGTACAACATATAACTGACTACATAAGGCACAACATAAATAATTTAACTCATAGGCCTGAGAACAAATAGCTTAAATTCCACACATGAGCGGCCTCGTGGTGGCTTTCATGAGGAAAACATTAAAGAAAACCGGTTGTGTTGAAATCATTTATGAACACGTTGGCTCTCTTTTCTCTTTTCCTCGTGCGTGTGATTGGCCGCGAGGCCGACGGCCACGAGCACTGATCACAAGTATCAAGATATCAAATGGACGCGTCATTGTTGTCGTGAGGGGTTTTCGGGGCTCTAATCCCAAATTGCAGTATTTTCTTAATACTAAGCCCGTAAATCGAGGGATCAGGCCGCCTAAAGAGGTGTGTGTGTGTGTGTGTGTGTGTGTGCGTGTGTGTGTGTGTGTTGGAGGTGGTGGGGGTTACGTTTGGGAGAGGCTTCTCGTTTGTGTTGTCGCTTATTATAAAAGCATGATGCATAAAATCCCGGGACACACACACACACACGCGCACACACACACACACGCACACACACGTAACCTGCCGTGCAGACACAGAACGGGGCGGAAAAGCCCTTTAAAGCAGCTGACAGCGGTGCGTTTGGCTGCATGAAGGCGAAGCAGGCAGGTGAGGACCAGAGGAACATAACGTTCTTCGACTGGGACTCAGGTAGGACAACTGGATCTGGTTCAAGACGTGTTCGTAATATTATTATTATTATTATTATTACTTTTTTTTAAAGGGCTAATCTGTAGAACATGTTGTGTGTCAGTGTTGTAAATATGTCTTGATTTTCACATGATGTGCAGCTCTGTTTTTTAAACTCATTTCCAAAAATAAAATGACAAATAAATGCACATATGCACAGACGAGTATAGGGAGCATGCTCACTGCGCATGCGCTGAGACATATTAGTGGTGACATTGACACTGAAGCTGATTACCATGTGATTTTATGGAGATTTGTAAAAACAATAAAGAGTAGGAGTGGGGTTTAAAAGGCCTCCGCGTGTCTCGACAACTTAAAAATATTCAGTGCACGCATGCGCAAACGACCTGATCCGAAGCCCGACGTTGTGACTTTAGAGGGCACGCGCAGGTGGAAATAAGCCTGCGTGTGATGACGTAACATCCTCTTCTGCAGCTCCGTTTTTGCTGTTTTGTGACGCAGGAAAATGTAGAAAAACGAAACAATTTCAAAATAAAAGCCGGAAAAACGGCGCGTGTTGAAATCACAAATAACGTTTTGTTTCCTGCAAAAGAAAAAAATACAAAAATGACTTCCGGGTGTTATTGGTTGGAAAATAGAAACGTGGAATTACTTTTAGGTTATCCAGTAGTATTAAAATGATAATGTTATGATCAGCTGGTTATAGACCTGCAGGTGCAACGAATGCTCTCCCTCTCTCTCTCTCTCTCTAACTCTATCTCTCTCTCTCCCTCTCTCTCTCTCCCTCTCTCTCACCTGCACACATGAGGGGAAATAACGTCAACACACAAACACTTAAGAAAGAAAAACACTCGTATGAAAGTGAGTAAAAGGAGAAAAAGAAAAAGGTGTGAGTAACATTATTCTGAAATTCAAGAGGAAACAGGAAGTAAGAGAGGAGGAAGCTCATATCTGTGCTTCTGTAGTTTCAGAGTTTTGCAGATTTTAAGCATTGGAACATAAATAAATAAATACATGTGTATATACAATGTATACATCCGTACATATACGTATATAATAATACTAATACTTTGAATTTATAATACTTTATATAATTTACATAATGCTTTTCTATACATATATATATATATATGTATATATCAATGGTTTCCTAAATTTAAAACTGTTTTTTAAAACAGTCAATGCGCTCTAAATGTAAATAGTTTTTTAGTGTACAGTACAATTACTTTGTGTTTTGGATATATACGTTAATTCCTCCTGTTTCTCTGTCCCCACAACAGGATTAATAAATGTATCTGATGAAGACGAACAAGAAGCCAAACCCCCAGAGGTACAGTTCCCCTCACAAGAAGTCGTGTTCAGCCAAGTAGACTTCTAGTAAATCGACGTGTCATGTACGCGTTAAACAAGCTGGGAATCAACCCTGTGACCCCAAACCTCTCTGGAAAGTGTGCGTTTTGTGTTGACTCTAATTTAAAATCCAACCAAAGTTCAGATGGTGTGAGCGGCTGCACGATTAGTTCAAAGAAATACATTTTAATATATAAGTAAGTCAAACAAGTATGTATAAATGTCACAATTCACTCAAAACAAACTGCAGTAAAAGTTGAACGTCTGGAGAAATTAATTTTTAGAAAATATGTACATATAGACGGGATAATGGTCTCCTTAACTTCCACTGGTCCTACTGGTCATTTATAATATTCTCTTTCTCTCCAACTTAATCTTGCTGATCTACAGATTAGTCCCCCTATATTTATTAATAATAATAACAATAATAATGTCTTGTTTAAAGGGAAAGAAGCCGTATTTTAATATTTTTTTTACAGTGCTGTTGTGAAACCTACAGGCCGAGGAGCAGAAACAGGAAATGAGAACCGACTCGTCATTCAGTGTCAAGTACAGTACGGCCAGAGGCACAGCGGAGCGCCGAGAGAGGAGCATGTAGCTGTCAATCACCGGCCCCTGTGGCACCGCCCCTCTCATTAAGAAGGCAAACAATGAAGAAGAAGAGGTGGTGGTGGTGGGGGGGGGGGGGGGGGGGGGGCTAGGAGGGAGAAATCAGACACCAGAGCCACGAAACCATCTGACCCCATCCAGTACCCATCACCCCCTGAAACACAGAGGTGTGTGTGTGTGTGTGTGTGTGTGGAGGAGGAAATTACTTATATGTGTGTGTGTGTGTGGGGAGGGGGGGGGGTGGTGGTGGTGGTGGTGGAGGAGGGGGTTAACTTCCAATCCTTTTAGGATTATGCCCCCCCCCCCCCCCCCCCCCCTCCTCTCTCTGGCTCTGTTCTTCGCTCTTTCACTCGGCTGCCCCTCGGGCAATCACGTTAAAACCTGCACGGCCAGCGCTCATTCAGATATCTCTGACAATGCGAAGCCGCGGTAACCATGCGGTAACCATGCGAGAGCCGGCGAGGCGCGCAGGAATGCACAGATTCGGTTTCCCCGTCAGCCTCCCGGAAAAAAAGGAGAAGGAAAAAAAAAGGGGGAAATATTGGAAGCATTTTCCCAGATATCTCGGAGCAAAATGGCGTCTTTTTTTGTTGTTGACAATTAGCAAAACAGGCTTTGGTAAAGAAAAGGTCAAAGGTCACGCGCGTGACGTTTGAACACAACGCGTGTAGACTTGTTAAAATTAAAGTTACTTCATGTGAAAGTTAAAGCTTTTCAATGTCAGGGGAGGTTTTTACACTTTAAACTCACACACCAAGAGGCAGAAGTGAGGACTCGAGTCACATGACTTCAAAACGAGACTTGGTTTGAACCGCCAATGACTCGTGACTTGTTATTTAATAACTCAACACTTTGTTTGGACCCATCAGACGGCATCGAGCTGCAGGAGAACCGTGCGTTACATTGGTTTGGACAACCTAAAGGTTTGGACTTGGCACTTGGGACTTGGGACCGGCCTATCTTGACTTTGGGTCTTCATTAAGGACTTGTCTGTCATGATGTTGGTCATGACCTGAGACTTGTTAGTCTTGACTTTGGGACTTCAGTTGAAACCTGCTTGTCATGATTTGGGTCTTGAGAAGTCCCAAGTCAAAAGACAGGTCCCAAGAAAGGTCCCAAGTCTAGTCCCAAGTCTAGTCCCAAGTCAAGTCCCAAGCCAAAAGACAGGTCGCAAGAAAGGTCCCAAGTCAGGTCCCAAGTCAAAAGACAGGTCCCAAGACAAGTCCCAAGAAAGGTCCCAAGTTAAGTCCCCAGTCAAGTCCCAAGTCAAGTCCCAAGCCAAAAGACAGGTCCCAGGACAAGTCCCAAGACAGGTCCCAAGTTAAGTCCCTAGTCGAGTTTCAAGTCGAGTCCCAAAACAAGTCCCAAGACAAGTCCCAGTCAGTTTATCGATGTGTTCATTATGATGATTATTATCCTGATTAAAACTAGTGACTGAGATGATTCACTCTGGATAAGTTTCTCTCTAAATGTCCTAAAATGCAAACACCCTCCAAAACCAGCTCCTGGTCCCGTTGAGCCTCAGAGGTCCAGAGGTCAGAAACGAGCACCACCTCCTCCGTGAGCGGTGGTGGGGAAGAGGGGGGGGGGGGGGGGCATTGCCCCCCCGGCCTTATCTCCGGGTCCAGTTGACTCGAGGCTCCATCATCAGAGCCATTTGATCGGATTCTGGCTCTGCAGCTAATCAATCTGCAGCACAGAGCCGCCAGAAGACCTGTAACCAGGCCCCCCCCCCAATGGCCCGGTCGGGGGGGATAAGCCCCTGCACGGGATTACATATTGATTTTGAACGTCAAAAAAAAAAAAAAAAAAGCTTATCATATAAAACCGACCACAGACTACAACAAGTAGCGGAGTCTATGCATGAATCCGTCTTTTAGAGAGGGGAGCATCAACTTTCAAACACTGAATGGTGGACAAATCAATGGCGGCGGTGATGAGGTGTGGTGGCACATTGTTGACTGGGGGACTCACAACTAAACCTGTGTGTGTGTGTGTGTGTGTGTGTGTGTGTGTGGGGGGGGGGGGGGGGGGGGGGGGGGGAGGGGTGATTGATTCATTTGTTTTCATCATCCACAAAAAGTCCCTTCACACACAAAATGAGGTGTTTTAATATGTTTTAAATGTGTGTTTAGTTCTTTTTCCAGCCTCTGATTTACATGAAAGGACATTTGGTAGTTCAAGATCTTAAAAAGGCTGTCAAATAATAAAACATGCCAGGTTTCCAGATCGCAGGAAGTGGAACTAAATGTAATGGTTTGACTTAAAACCAGTAACGGTGCCAATCGCGTCCGTCGTGCCGGTCCCGTCCTTTAAAAAAAAAAATATTTCAGCTTGAAGAACTAGTTTGTACTAGTTTTTTCACCAAAAAGGTGAATATCTTTAAAAACTGATATTTTCCTCCGTGTTTTAAAATACAATTCTGTCCACACGACCTTTCGTTTTGCAAACATCGGCCCCGCAGACGGGCGACGCCAAACAACACGTCGCATACCAGAGAAGACGATTCTGGGCACGCTCAGTGAGCCCCATTGGTGTGAACAAATAGTAAACAAAGGTAAAGTTATAGCTCACTATTCATACAAATTTGATATTTGGATGCCGTGTGCAAAAAAACCCCCCCGAAAATGGACTCGTGCGTGTGGACGGACGACGCAGACGTCTTCTGCCTTTCAGGAATACTGCAAATAAAGACTCCGAGAAGGCGAGGAAACGGGCAAAATGGGGAGATGATGTCATCGTTTCCCAAACACGGCCACACATTTTAGGGACCTAAAACCCAGTTGGCGTGGGGACCAGAGGCCATGAAGTATATATATCTCTATGAGTGTGTATACAGGGCTGAAGGTTAACCGACAAGACGTCCTGCAGGTAGACGTCTCCACTTCAGGGGTGGCAGGAACACCTTCATCGGGAGGAGTCTGAGGACATGTTTGTCCCCCTCAAACACACACAAACACACACACACACACACACACAAATCACCCTAAAAACAAACACAAACCTGCATGTCCTTGATACAAGAGGCAGCGGCCAACACGGCCATCAATAATCCGCCCTTAATAATGAGGAGATTAACTGATATCAGGTGTGCAGATGACTGGCGGGCTGAAAACAACTGAGGATGATGGGAGCAGAGTCCCCTAAGCAAAGACCCCCCCTACCAAACATAAAACTAATTAGAATTGATTTATTATGGATCAGGTATACCTTATCAGGTGAGAGAGAGAGAATTACCATGGAGAGCCAAAGGGCTGCGGCAGGTCGCTGCTGAATGGTAAAATCAATGCGCCGCATCCCAACGAGAACGCCTCAGTTTAGATAATCACGTAATAATTCCCTTTATTGTGTATGTAAAATAAAAAATATTGGCACAAACCAGCTGTAGCGCAGGTGTGTGTGTGTGTGTGTGTGTGTG
The DNA here is from genome assembly GCF_009769545.1 of Cyclopterus lumpus. Taxonomy (NCBI): domain Eukaryota; kingdom Metazoa; phylum Chordata; class Actinopteri; order Perciformes; family Cyclopteridae; genus Cyclopterus; species Cyclopterus lumpus. The sequence goes on from NC_046966.1 coordinate 23,573,064, forward strand.
TGTGGAGTAAACAGAGGAACCCTTGCATCGCTGAGTGGAGCCTCAGCTCTTCTTCCTCCTCTTCCTCCTCTTCTTCTTCTTCTCTTGGCGTCGGTTCAGAAAAACCTCTCCAATCTCCGGCTCCTTTTTCTCCTCTCCCTATAGGCAACTTTTGGAGAAAAAAAAAAACTTCATCAATATGTTAATGACTTAATCTTTAAACACTTAAAAGAAAACCATTAATAAACATTGATTCGAACACTTGCCACCAGTGACTTCGCGGTAAGCCAGTGCAAATAGCTTGATACACAAACTGCCACGGAGGGCAATTTGTTGGGGGGATTACCAACAGAAGACGGACACCAGAGACATCGATCACGCTTTGAGTGGCGGGGGATGAAACGTCCGAGGATGAGTCGCCATCTTTTCTTCTGTCGTCGAGGTCAACGAGCTTTTTCTAGAAAAAAAAGAAGGGACCCTAAAATCATATTATTTAGGGATCCGGTGACGCCGGCTTCCCTCTCGGCGAGGCCACCCACGCGGCGTGAAGTAGACGGCGACTAAATGTCATTTCATCTGCGCACAAAAAAAACGTGGACGCACATTAGTCGAAAAAGGAGAAGAAACATCAGCTGATTTCTGCACAGAATCCAGGGTAATTAATTCAACGTATTTAAAAGAAGAAATCATTCAAATAAAGATGTATTGGTTGTTATTTAAACCCCGTTCTAACTGAGCTTTTTCCACTAACCGCAATGCGAAACCACCTCCGTCTTTGTTAGAAACAGGAAGTGGAGGTTGACAAACTGTTTGTACTGATGGTCCGAGTGTCGTCTCGTGGCTTAAACAAACCTGTAAAAAACAAAGTGAACCTGTGTTGGAAGCAGGCGACGCCAAAGCATCTTTAAAAATGTGCATTCTCTCTGCTGGCCAGCGGGGGGCGAATCCTCCGAGTGCAAACAATAAAAAGGTTGTATAGAAGTCTATGAGAAGATGTTCCTGGCTGAGAGCTCCGTGTTTGTTGGACCTTTTTTTTACGATATTTACACTTCCTCGTTCATGATTACATGGATAACTTAATGAAATAATTTAGTGGGCCGCGTATGAAATACTGAGGCTACGATCGCTGGATGAAAACAGCCCGATGCACGGAGCAAGTGGAAACTGTACGTTTCCTATGAATACAGGATTTTATTTTGAAAGGTTGTACGAGTGTCGTTTTTTTTTGACGAGTTGAGAGCGAGAACGCGCTGGTAATCGTGGAATAAACACACTCGATGTACCGTTTTTAGACGACGTTCATGCTTTTCAATGTAAAAACTGCAGCTTTCCCAAAACCCTAAAAAACGCAAAGGCAAAAACGTTTATCCTTTTTTAAGAATGTTTTCATGCAATTGTAATAATTTAATCATCATACGCATCAGTTGGGATTTAACCGGCGACCAAATGTTTGAATGCTTTAAACAAAAAACAAGAAATCAGAGATATTTAGAAAATTAAAAGGATTTTATCAGATATTTTTTAACTGTTGTCAGTTCCACGATGTATCAGGCAATTTGATTTATTGTCCTCGATAGAAGAGAAAGAAGCAGAACGAACTTTAAGGTTTTTTGTCTGTCTGAGGAGTCGCCCCCTGATGGCCATTAGAGAGAATGCAGGTTAAAGACACTTCTTCTCTCTGGTAATTGTGTCAGTTGGAGCTGCTTATATATAATTGTTTGACACTACTGTGTGCATAAAATAGTGGAGGACAAGGCAACTTTACAAAATTCTGCACATAGATGTGAATGAAAAATTTGTATTACAAAAAAAATCCCCCTACTACTAAAAATTTTAGTATGGAAATCTTAACTGAAGGTCTATTTTTTGAGCATTTTCGTCAGAAAGTCACCTTTAAAACATGTGAAAATATCCTCTGTTAATAACCCTTTTAGCACGAGCTAATTCAGTGCCGATATTCTGGAGGATAATGCAGTTTTTCTTCTATTTTCATACATTCGAGGTCCCTGTGAAACACACCAGCTCTTGGATGAGAAGCGCACGGAGGAAACAAAGACTAGAAAAGGGCAACCGGCCAAGAGATTTAGGCCGCTCGGCCCCCGACGCCGGTCAACTCGGCTCCTTGAACCGTGACCCCCCCCTCGAGGAACGAAACCCCGAAAGCCTTCGCAAAGAAAAACGAGGCGCTGATATATTTCCGCGGAGGCTCTCGCATTTGTTCCCCCCCGAAGGTCTTTGTGCTCGACGGAGGGAACGAAGCCTCCATAACCAAATAAGATTAAGATCACAATCTCAGCCGCTGCTACATTAAAGAGATAAGACTAATGAGAGTGCTCCCTCTACAGTTACCTCTCCCTCTTCTTCTTTATTTGTTTATGCTCTTCTTCTTTTCTTTTTTTTTTTGCATGCTCCATTTTTGTTATCAAGATTACAGATTTTGAAAATCATCTTGATTTATTTTGACACCGTTTTGCATGTTTTAGCAGAAATTAGCAGTCATTTTTATTTTTTTTGGGGGGCTTTTTTATCAGGAAAAAGCTCCGAAGCTTCAAAGATTTAGATCAATTATTGTGTTTACCCACATCCAGATTGGGGTAAGAGGTGTTTCCTTCCCCGCTAAAATAAATATCTCAGGGATAACACCTTTTCATACAAAGCTAAAATGTCCCCGAAGCCCCACAGACGTGGATTTAAAGCCCTCGTTGTGTTGTTATAGTACATTTTTTTTCCCTGTTTGCTTTAGATAACAAATCTTTTGGTTGACCCCGAAGGGTTAGGGGAGCATTACAAATTAATCCCAGTTTTAATAAGTCTGTCTTAAGCCCGGGATCTTTACTCGAAAAGAAAGAAAAGAAAAAAGGGGGGAGGGAGAGAAGAAAGGGATCGCAGAGGAAAAGAAATATATTAAACCCTGTGATCACAGGCAGCTTTTCTTGTTTGTTATCCCTCCGTTTTACCTTTTTAATCCAATACTTGCTAATCCAATTTGTCTTTCGGGGCTCCCACCCTAACTTCTCCTCATCTTACGGCTTCCTCTTAAATACGCCCGGAGTCAGTGACCGCTCCTCGATTCACGGTCCAAAAACCGGCGGACGCATAAAAACAACACATAGGAGACAAAAGTTTATTAGACAGAAAAAACAAAAACAAAGAGGAAATCGGCGCATGTTGACTGCTCGTTACGCGGGTATAAAAGTTGTTCGAAGTTGTGAGTTTCAGAACTGAATATGCATGAAGAGCCATAATCAGATCTTGGGGCAGTCACCCACTGAAGGGGAATATTGGGGGAACACAAAGGGATTGATTTAATTACTTGGAGTGGGCCTGTGCTTTGGAGCCGCCTTGTTAGGAGGTAGTGAAAAGGCTGGCAGTATCCTTGTGCTATTTTTGTGAAGGGGGGGGGGGGCAAAGGAGAGTGTAAGGGTGTGTGTGGGTGTGTGTGGGGGGGGTGCAGTTGCAGATGGTGGGGGTACGGAGGTAGTCTAGCTTCTTAAGTCACCAAAACTAATCCCGAGTATAAAGCTCTCCTGATTGAAAAGACCTGCATTGATTGCTAAAAAAAAAAAAAAAGAAAAAAAAAAAGGACAAAGTGCATTCTCTGTTTGTCAATCTGGCCGACGTCCACCCCGTTCAATCGCCTCCTCTGTCTTCAGGGGGAACCTGTGGCGATCGTATAACACGCACTCTTTCTTTTATTTAGAAAACGTAGAAAAAGAGCTCATTTAATACCTTTTTCATTTTTTTTTTTTTGACCTTGCTCTCTCGATTGACCGAAAAGGAGAATATTCACCTCGGACAAAGAGTCGTTGGGTCTCGTGAGTCCCGTCTTCAAAGAGAAGAAGAAGAAATTGTTTCATAATTCCACTCGTGAAAACACGGACCATGTATCTGAACGATTACCCCACCCAGAAGATAAGTAAACAATAACTCAATTTGTATTCATCAGCAGGACATTACCGGTGATTTCTTTAAATATTTGTTAAAAAGAAAAAAAAAAGCCCCCGCTCGCAATAAGCATCCCGTTAGGAAAAAAAAAAAAGAATGACGGATGTGCGTACATATTTTCTTTATTCAAGGACCGTTATCTGCGAGGTTTCATCTCTCTTGCCGCTGCCCCCTCGGCCGCGTTTGCCTTTGTCCGACCCGCGATGACGGATTCAAGGGTCTTTAGGAGGGGGAAACAAAGCACTCCAAGGTATTTGTGAAGTGGTGTGGCGTGGATGTGAGACTTCCAAAGCAAGAGCTCACCTGATAGATCCCTGAGAGGTGTTTTCATCAAAAGGGTCCCCTTTCTACCGCCGAGACCCCAGACAATAAGCCCGGCCGAGTGGATTCTAGTGCCTTGTGCTCAACGGGCACCGGTGACAACGAAGCCCTTAATCATCTCATGACAAAAGCCAAAAGGCATCATCCTATTAAGCAGTGTGCTCCGCCGCTAATATGAGCTACTGCCCCGGGAACCTTTCATAGGGGCGCTGTGCTATTAAAGTGCTTCTGAACCAGCCAGCGGGAACCCGGGCCCATTCACCTTTCATCTGGGAGCCTGTTGTTTGGCGGCTATAGTGGAGGCCGGCTCAAGATGTTAGTGATCTCATTACAGCGGTTTGTGAGAAACGGCCTCCGAAATTTTGAGCATCTCCCTTCTCTTTCTCCTCGCTCCTTTTCAATTCTCCTCAACCTTCCCCTTTCGCGTCAAAGGGCCTTCGCACCCCCCCCCCCCCCCCCCCCCCCCCCCCCCCCCCCCCCCCCCCCCCCCCCCCCTTTATGCGCGGGCCATAAATTGATTATTACTTCAGGTTTTTCTGGAAAAATATGTCATTTTTTTCCCCCACCCTTGAAAAGTTTACTCATCCCAGCAACCCCCTGCGGCAACACTCTTTCTTATCTTTTCTTTTCGGTGGAGGTTCTGCGCTGAATGGGCGGCCAGGTTGAAAAGCGAAGAGGCCACGGGGGGGGGGAGGGGGGGGCGTCACGAAAAAAAGTTCAGATTTCTCATTTAGTTGTCTTTATGCTGCGAGCGCCATGTGGTCCTTGAAGGTGTTGAAAACATGGGAAGCACCGGAGGGATCAGAGCAATCTCATTAGCATTCGCTCAGAATTGGAGTGGCTGTATGGCGAGGCCGAGTCCTCTGTCGGGGGCCCCGAAGACGGACGCCCGCCGCCCTCCGCCCGCCGCCGCCGCCGCTGCTGCTGCTGCCTCCGCCTCTTTGTGTCTTTGTGTTCTTTCAAGATTTTTTTTGTCACGTCGGGCTGTTTTTCCTCGGCGGGACGTTGCCAGGAGGATCATGGGAAAAGACGATATCGCGGCAGTGCCGGTAGTTCGACGGCAGCTGGACGAGTTCAACATAAAAGTATATTTAGCGAAAGCTATTGGGACACTTGAACAACACCTTCCACAACAACAACAACAACAACAACAACAACTAATGCTGATTACAAAACGGTTCATATTTGAGTTTTGCCGACCGATCTCAGACGGGTTTAGAATATTTCGTGTCGCAATCAGGTTTTCACGACAGTCATGGTGTCCAAAAGTATTCCCGATAACAACATCTGTATCTAAAGAAAATACATTTAAATACAAAACAATTGAAATAATAATAATACTAGTGGTATCAGTTGATTTTATCTTTAACTTTGTATATTGTGCATTTTGTGGCTTTTTTTTGGCAAATTAATTATCCGAGTCACCATAACTTTGTGTTTAAAATTATTTCAGAGGTTGCCAGATTATTTACACGATATAATCGCGTGTGTATTGTTAACAGGATATCAATAGTTCAGTTTTGATACCAAAGAGAAGCTAATGCGTTAGCCGGATAAGGCTACAGCTAGTAATGGGTTAGTGTTGCACAGTAAACAGTCAAACTGAAGAATTGTCCAACGTTACCGTGAAGTAAATGTTGTTTTATAACTGTCAGCTAAGCTAACTAGCTAAACCCAGGTAGCAAAGGCGTCTTTCCTCCAGAGGCCTCAAAGCTGTTTGTTGACGACGGTTTCATGAAAGGACAGCTGACGGATTTAGATTATTTAGATTCTTTTGTTTTCTGCTCCGAACCGTGGACCTGGTTACCCACAGTGGACCTGGTTACCCACAGTGGACCTGGTTACCCACAGTGGACCTGGTTACCCATAGTGGACCTGGTTACCAACAGTGGACCTGGTTACCCATAGTGGACCTGGTTACCCATAGTGGACCTGGTTACCCATAGTGGACCTGGTTACCAACAGTGGACCTGGTTACCCACAGTGGACCTGGTTACCCATAGTGGACCTGGTTACCCACAGTGGACCTGGTTACCCACAGTGGACCTGGTTACCCATAGTGGACCTGGTTACCCATAGTGGACCTGGTTACCAACAGTGGACCTGGTTACCCATAGTGGACCTGGTTACCCACAGTGGACCTGGTTACCCACAGTGGACCTGGTTACCCATAGTGGACCTGGTTACCAACAGTGGACCTGGTTACCCATAGTGGACCTGGTTACCAACAGTGGACCTGGTTACCCATAGTGGACCTGGTTACCAACAGTGGACCTGGTTACCCATAGTGGACCTGGTTACCAACAGTGGACCTGGTTACCCACAGTGGACCTGGTTACCCATAGTGGACCTGGTTACCAACAGTGGACCTGGTTACCCATAGTGGACCTGGTTACCCACAGTGGACCTGGTTACCAACAGTGACATTGTGTGGACCTGGTTACCCATAGTGGACCTGGTTACCCATAGTGGACCTGGTTACCCACAGTGGACCTGGTTACCCACAGTGGACCTGGTTACCCATAGTGGACCTGGTTACCAACAGTGGACCTGGTTACCCACAGTGACATCGTGTGGACCTGGTTACCTACAGTGGACCTGGTTACCTACAGTGGACCTGGTTACCTACAGTGGACCCGGTTACCCACAGTGACACCGTGTGGACCTGGTTACCCACAGTGGACCTGGTTACCTACAGTGGACCCGGTTACCCATAGTGGACCTGGTTACCCACAGTGGACCTGGTTACCCACAGTGGACCCGGTTACCCACAGTGACACCGTGTGGACCTGGCTACCCATAGTGGACCTGGTTACCTACAGTGGACCCGGTTACCCATAGTGGACCTGGTTACCCAAAGTGGACCTGGTTACCCACAGTGGACCTGGTTACCCATAGTGGATCTGGTTACCCACAGTGGACCTGGTTACCCACAGTGGACCTGGTTACCCATAGTGGACCTGGTTACCCACAGTGGACCTGGTTACCCACAGTGACACCGTGTGGACCTGGTTACCCACAGTGGACCCGGTTACCCACAGTGGACCTGGTTACCCACAGTGGATCTGGTTACCCACAGTGGACCTGGTTACCCACAGTGGACCTGGTTACCCATAGTGGACCTGGTTACCCACAGTGGACCTGGTTACCTACAGTGGACCTGGTTACCCACAGTGGACCCGGTTACCCATAGTGGACCTGGTTACCCACAGTGGACCTGGTTACCTACAGTGGACCTGGTTACCCACAGTAACACCGTGTGGACCTGGTTACCCATAGTGGACCTGGTTACCTACAGTGGACCTGGTTACCCACAGTGACACCGTGTGGACCTGGTTACCCATAGTGGACCTGGTTACCTACAGTGGACCCGGTTACCCACAGTGACACCGTGGACCCGGTTACCCACAGTGACACCGTGGACCTGGTTACCCATAGTGACACCGTGTACCTGCTTACCCACAGTGACACCGTGTGGACCTGCTTACCCACAGTGACACGGTGGACCCGCTTACCCACAGTGACACCGTGGACCCGGTTACCCACAGTGACACGTGGACCCGGTTACCCACAGTGACACGTGGACCCGGTTACCCACAGTGACACGGTGGACCCGGTTACCCACAGTGACACCGTGGACCCGGTTACCCACAGTGACACGTGGACCCGGTTACCCACAGTGACACCGTGAACCCGGTTACCCACAGTGACACCGTGGACCCGCTTACCCACAGTGACACCGTGGACCCGCTTACCCACAGTGACACCGTGGACCCGCTTACCCACAGTGACACCGTGGACCCGCTTACCCACAGTGACACGGTGGACCCGGTTACCCACAGTGACACCGTGGACCCGCTTACCCACAGTGACACGGTGGACCCGGTTACCCACAGTGACACCGTGGACCCGGTTACCCACAGTGACACCGTGAACCCGGTTACCCACAGTGACACCGTGGACCTGCTTACCCACAGTGACACGGTGGACCCGGTTACCCACAGTGACACCGTGGACCTGGTTACCCACAGTGACACCGTGTGGACCCGGTTACCCACAGTGACACCGTGGACCTGGTTACCCACAGTGACACCGTGTGGACCCGGTTACCCACAGTGACACCGTGTGGACCCGGTTACCCACAGTGACACCGTGGACCCGCTTACCCACAGTGACACCGTGGACCCGCTTACCCACAGTGACACCGTGGACCCGGTTACCCACAGTGACACGGTGGACCCGGTTACCCACAGTGACACCGTGGACCCGGTTACCCACAGTGACACGTGGACCCGCTTACCCACAGTGACACGGTGGACCCGGTTACCCACAGTGACACCGTGGACCCGCTTACCCACAGTGACACCGTGGACCCGGTTACCCACAGTGACACCGTGGACCCGGTTACCCACAGTGACATGGTGGACCCGCTTACCCACAGTGACACGGTGGACCCGGTTACCCACAGTGACACGGTGGACCCGCTTACCCACAGTGACACGGTGGACCCGCTTACCCACAGTGACACCGTGGACCCGCTTACCCACAGTGACACGGTGGACCCGCTTACCCACAGTGACACCGTGGACCCGGTTACCCACAGTGACACGGTGGACCCGGTTACCCACAGTGACACCGTGGACCCGGTTACCCACAGTGACACGGTGGACCCGGTTACCCACAGTGACACCGTGGACCCGGTTACCCACAGTGACACCGTGGACCCGGTTACCCACAGTGACACCGTGTGGACCTGCTTACCCACAGTGACACCGTGGACCCGCTTACCCACAGTGACACCGTGGACCCGGTTACCCACAGTGACACCGTGGACCCGGTTACCCACAGTGACACCGTGGACCTGGTTACCCACAGTGACACGTGGACCCGCTTACCCACAGTGACACGGTGGACCCGGTTACCCACAGTGACACCGTGGACCCGCTTACCCACAGTGACACCGTGGACCCGGTTACCCACAGTGACACCGTGGACCTGGTTACCCACAGTGACACCGTGTGGACCCGGTTACCCACAGTGACACCATGTGGACCCGGTTACCCACAGTGACACCGTGGACCCGCTTACCCACAGTGACACCGTGGACCCGCTTACCCACAGTGACACCGTGGACCCGGTTACCCACAGTGACACGGTGGACCCGGTTACCCACAGTGACACCGTGGACCCGGTTACCCACAGTGACACGTGGACCCGCTTACCCACAGTGACACGGTGGACCCGGTTACCCACAGTGACACCGTGGACCCGCTTACCCACAGTGACACCGTGGACCCGCTTACCCACAGTGACACCGTGGACCCGGTTACCCACAGTGACATGGTGGACCCGCTTACCCACAGTGACACGGTGGACCCGGTTACCCACAGTGACACGGTGGACCCGCTTACCCACAGTGACACGGTGGACCCGCTTACCCACAGTGACACCGTGGACCCGCTTACCCACAGTGACACCGTGGACCCGCTTACCCACAGTGACACGGTGGACCCGCTTACCCACAGTGACACCGTGGACCCGGTTACCCACAGTGACACGGTGGACCCGGTTACCCACAGTGACACCGTGGACCCGGTTACCCACAGTGACACCGTGGACCCGGTTACCCACAGTGACACCGTGGACCCGGTTACCCACAGTGACACCGTGGACCCGGTTACCCACAGTGACACCGTGTGGACCTGCTTACCCACAGTGACACCGTGGACCCGCTTACCCACAGTGACACGGTGGACCCGGTTACCCACAGTGACACCGTGGACCTGCTTATCCACAGTGACACCGTGGACCTGGTTACCCACAGTGACACCGTGGACCCGGTTACCCACAGTGACACCGTGGACCCGGTTACCCACAGTGACACCGTGTGGACCTGCTTACCCACAGTGACACCGTGGACCCGCTTACCCACAGTGACACCGTGGACCCGGTTACCCACAGTGACACCGTGGACCCGGTTACCCACAGTGACACCGTGGACCCGCTTACCCACAGTGACACGGTGGACCCGGTTACCCACAGTGACACCGTGGACCCGCTTACCCACAGTGACACCGTGGACCCGGTTACCCACAGTGACACCGTGGACCTGGTTACCCACAGTGACACCGTGTGGACCCGGTTACCCACAGTGACACCATGTGGACCCGGTTACCCACAGTGACACCGTGGACCCGCTTACCCACAGTGACACCGTGGACCCGCTTACCCACAGTGACACCGTGGACCCGGTTACCCACAGTGACACGGTGGACCCGGTTACCCACAGTGACACCGTGGACCCGGTTACCCACAGTGACACGTGGACCCGCTTACCCACAGTGACACGGTGGACCCGGTTACCCACAGTGACACCGTGGACCCGCTTACCCACAGTGACACCGTGGACCCGGTTACCCACAGTGACACCGTGGACCCGGTTACCCACAGTGACATGGTGGACCCGCTTACCCACAGTGACACGGTGGACCCGGTTACCCACAGTGACACGGTGGACCCGCTTACCCACAGTGACACGGTGGACCCGCTTACCCACAGTGACACCGTGGACCCGCTTACCCACAGTGACACCGTGGACCCGCTTACCCACAGTGACACGGTGGACCCGCTTACCCACAGTGACACCGTGGACCCGGTTACCCACAGTGACACGGTGGACCCGGTTACCCACAGTGACACCGTGGACCCGGTTACCCACAGTGACACCGTGGACCCGGATACCCACAGTGACACCGTGGACCCGGTTACCCACAGTGACACCGTGGACCCGGTTACCCACAGTGACACCGTGTGGACCTGCTTACCCACAGTGACACCGTGGACCCGCTTACCCACAGTGACACCGTGGACCCGGTTACCCACAGTGACACCGTGGACCTGCTTATCCACAGTGACACCGTGGACCTGGTTACCCACAGTGACACCGTGGACCCGCTTACCCACAGTGACACCGTGGACCCGGTTACCCACAGTGACACCGTGGACCTGCTTACCCACAGTGACACCGTGGACCTGGTTACCCACAGTGACACCGTGTGGACCTGCTTACCCACAGTGACACCGTGGACCTGGTTACCCACAGTGACACCGTGGACCCGGTTACCCACAGTGACACCGTGGACCCGCTTACCCACAGTGACACGGTGGACCCGCTTACCCACAGTGACACCGTGGACCCGGTTACCCACAGTGACACGGTGGACCCGGTTACCCACAGTGACACCGTGGACCCGGTTACCCACAGTGACACGGTGGACCCGGTTACCCACAGTGACACCGTGGACCCGGTTACCCACAGTGACACCGTGGACCCGGTTACCCACAGTGACACCGTGGACCCGGTTACCCACAGTGACACCGTGGACCCGCTTACCCACAGTGACACCGTGGACCTGCTTATCCACAGTGACACCGTGGACCTGGTTACCCACAGTGACACCGTGTGGACCTGCTTACCCACAGTGACACCGTGGACCTGGTTACCCACAGTGACACCGTGGACCCGGTTACCCACAGTGACACCGTGTGGACCTGGTTACCCACAGTGACACCGTGGACCTGCTTATCCACAGTGACACCGTGGACCTGGTTACCCACAGTGACACCGTGGACCTGGTTACCCACAGTGACACCGTGGACCTGCTTATCCACAGTGACACCGTGGACCTGGTTACCCACAGTGACACCGTGGACCTGGTTACCCACAGTGACACCGTGGACCCGGTTACCCACAGTGACACCGTGGACCTGCTTACCCACAGTGACACCGTGGACCTGCTTACCCACAGTGACACCGTGGACCTGCTTACCCACAGTGACACCGTGGACCTGCTTACCCACAGTGACACCGTGGACCTGGTTACCCACAGTGACACCGTGGACCTGCTTACCCACAGTGACACCGTGGACCTGCCCAGAACAACCACAGCCGTCAAAGTCACCTTCACACCGCTCCCATCCTCTCGTCCTCGGCTCCCACTCGGGAAGGATTTTCTGAAAACCTGCAGTGATCTTTCTTTTCTTTCCATTTTGTATTTATTACAAAACAATGCAGAAGGGACCAAACCTCTCAATGCTTTGTGTAACCGATGCAGTGAAATGTGAAATGGCTGTTTAGGTGGAAGGCTTTATCTGCTAAATCCCAGCAGTTGGCCTCACTATCGTGGACAATGACCCTAAATAATGTCAACAGCTCATTTCCACCAGGGCTGATGTTGTGTGTGTGTGTGTGTGTGTGTGTGTGTGTGTGTGTGTGTGTATGTGTGTGTGTATAAGCTGCAGCTCAGAAGCAGGTTGACGTGGTTGATACGAGGCCATCGCTCACCGATTAACGTGAGACAAAGCGAGCGGCTCGAAGGTTTTTTTTGGGGCCCCGGCGAGATTTTAAAGGTGCTGAGTCGAGGATTTTCTCTGGAGGTTGTGTGCAGGTTTTAGTTTTAAACAACAAATATGACCCAATAACGTTAAAACACAATTCATTATCACAGACGGAGAAATGACACAAAATTGTGCCGCGATCCATTAAACAATTGAACATGTCTAATGGATCTGCAACTATTTTAATAATCACATCTATTTGTCGAGGTCATTTTTTTTTTCGAGCAATGAAGTCAAATAATTGACGATTCCAGCTCGTGTTGCTCCTTCATTGTCGGACACGAATATCAACACGAATATCGTTGAGTTTCTGACTTTTTTTAATAGAAGTTTTTTATGAAAAAAAAAAAATGTGCACGTCGGGCCATTTTCCAAATTAATAAGCCGACTTGGTTTTCTTATTTCTTAGTGTGAGTCGGGAGGAACTCCAGATACTCAAAACGTATCCGCACACAAGCGCTGATAAGGGTGAATATTTCATGATACGTCCGCTTCAAACTGATCACATGTACCCCAAAAACACGAGGACGTAAAGTGCATTAATATATAGAATTAAGGACATTGAGTGATTTGAACTTATTCTGCCTTGACAATCTCGGATGTTGTTGTGTTTTATTGCCAACATGGCGGCTCGCGACCCAGATTGAGGTCAGGAGCGAGCCGAAGGACACGAGGAAACGAGTCGAGCAGAAATCTCCTCCCCCCCCCCCCCAAAAAAAAGAAGAAAAAACACTTCAAAATGTGCCATTAGCGGCGGCGCTACATTCTTTCATTACCGAGGTTATCGGAGCAACCAGCCATAAGGCGCAAGGTTCATGCACCCTTGAGCACAAAGACTCAAGTTGTTTCTACATTTACAGAATCATTTAACTTCTTTTAATTATTCTGTAAATTACAATTGCAAATAAAAGGAGCTGCTTTTGCCCCCGCGGTGGTTATGCATGCATGGCCTGCAAAAAAAAAAAAAAAAAAAAGAGCAACATTTTTAATGATTACTTTCCACACCGGACCGAACTTAATCTCCCACGCACAAGAAGTGAATTGGAGAAAAAAAAAAAAAGAAGGGGAAGATTTTTTTTCCTCCGCCATTCGGGGGCGCCGGGGACCCGTTCTGGACCAGATGTTGCAGAACTGACCAACAATCGGGGTTGAAAATAGAAGAAAAAAAAGGAGCCGGGGCGGCGGAGGTTGGAATAAATTAATTGCTAATTTCTCTCTCTCGTCTTTGATGGAATTAGGCTCAGCCGCCCTCCCCCCCCCACCCTACGCGCCGTGTGAATGTCCGTGCGTTAAACGTTTTTTTTCTTATTCCCCCTTCTCCCCTCTTTGCTCCCCCCCCCCCCCCTTCCCTCCACCCTGACGGTTGAGGGCCACCCAGAGGAGAGCGAGCGATGCAAAACCGAGAAGTAATCCCTCTGTTTATCTCGGCTTCGAAGGCTCGGCCCCAACCTCTGCCTCTATTATCCCCGAAAAGGGATTTAAGGCAAAACTTTCATTTATTGGCCCCCGGGCCTCCGTTCTCTCTCTCTCTCTCCCGGGCCCCTGAGCTCAGGATGCCCCCCTCCCAGAGCCCTCTGTCCCCAGTGTGAAGCGCCATTTGCATAGAGCAACAATGCATGTTGCCGGGGCAGTGGCCAGTCGGCGGCGGGACGGGACGGGACGGGGGGGGGGGGGGCTCAGAAGAAGGAGCAGTTTGCTCAGGCAGCACATGGCTATAGAAGAATGTGGCCTTCGGGTGGGGGGGAGCAGCACCTGCGCGGCGGCCGGGCCCTTCGCCACGCCGCCGAAAAAACAGCAGATGCACCACAATCTGGACACTGACCCCCCCCCCCCCCCCCCCCCCACACACACAAATGAGCAAACGTGGCAGGAAACGCCCCCCCCCCCCCGCCCTCAAAAACAAAATCACATATAGCGAGGACCCTCTGAGACCAGGACCCACCTGCTAGACTGGTTCACCTGATGTATTTATTATTAGGCCTAATATTCTCACAACAAAGGTTTTCGTTAAAATCAGACTGAAACTTTAATAATCGATTAATCGATCGAGTTAATCACCGTGAGAACGAGCTTCGTTCCCTCGTGAATATAATATAATAAGTTGTATTAAGATATCAATACGATATCACGATATCTGATCTTTCATCAGCCAGACGATCAATCGACGTATCTTCTGATATCTCATAATATTAAAAATGATGATAAATAAAGAAACTTAAAAACCACTGCTGCGAAAAATAGACAAAATACTTTATATTGAATTCATTTAAAAGTGCGTTCAGACACAGAAACAGGAAATATACGTCGACCTAATTATTCACTTCAATGATGTCACACAGATGGTGTGGAGTCGACCGATTGGTCGGAATACATAATGAACATATAACTTTGTTCTGTGTCCATTGTGTTTCTATCGTAATTTATTCTACGTTATAATCTTTCGTAATTTCCCTTTAAACAAACTTTAAGTCCTGAGATATACTTTACATATATATATATAAATATATGTATATATATATATAAATATATATATATATATACATATATTTACACATATATAAATATATTTATATATATAAATATATATAAAATCCCAGAAAAAGATCAAAAAACAACAGTGAATGTTTCTTTTCTTTAGCTCCATTAAAAACACATCAGTGAAGCCTCACTGTTGTTCCTTCATCACCATGAACACACACACTCACACTCACACACACACACACACACTCACACACACACGCGCTCTGTAGTTTATTTTAACTCACTCACTCACACTCACTAGTCCTGCTGTCACAAACACTCACTAGAGCACCGGATGTGGATTAATCCGCCGCAAAAAATAGTCCCCAAACAAAATGCACTTTCCCCTCCTTTCAACAAACAAACAAACAAACATGAATATTGACGGCGTGAACGTCGTGCGGTCCTCGACTGAGAGCCAGACCGCGACCGGCCCCTCGTTGTCGGCGTGGGCCGGTGACCATATGGTGCTCGGGTCCCGAGGCCGTTGACTCTGTGGTGCTCAGGGTGAGTGTTGACAGAGCAGCAGGAGTGTGTGTGTGTGTGTGTGTGTGGGGGGGGACACACAATGTAAAGTGGCGGCCTGCAGGGAGCCCAAAGCCCCTTCAGCTACAGGTAAATAAGACCACCCACCCCCACTACCCCCACTACCCCCACACCAGGCCTTATCTCCTGAGATGGGAGATATGAAACAATCTGTGGTTCCTCCAACTCGAGGGTCTCCGGGAATATAATATATAATAAATATCTGCAGCTTCTCTTTGTTATTCTTCTTCTTTATTCTTTGTCTTCTTCTTCTTTATTCTACGTCTTTCTTCTTCTTCTTCATCTTCATTCTTTGTCTTCTTCTTTATTCTTTGACTTCTTCTTCTTTATTCTACGTCTTCTTCTTTATTCTTTGTCTTCTTCTTCTTTATTCTACATCTTTCTTCTTCTTCTTCATCTTCATTCTTAGTCTTCTTCTTTATTCTACGTCTTCTTCTTTATTCTACGTCTTTCTTCTTTTTCGTCTTTCTTCTTCTTCATCTTTCTTTCTTCTTCTTTATTCTACGTCTTCGTCTTTATTAATTCTTTCTTTCTTCTTCATCTTTCTTCTTCTTTATTCTTTGTCTTCTTCTTTATTCTACGTCTTCGTCTTTATTCTTCTTTCTTCTTCTTCATCTTCTTCTTCATTATTGGTCTTCTTTCTTTTTTCTTCTTCGTCTTTATTCTTCTTCTTCATTCTTTGTCTTCTTCTTTATTCTACGTCTTCGTCTTTATTCTTCTTTCTTCTTCTTCATCTTCTTCTTCATTATTGGTCTTCTTTCTTTTTTCTTCTTCGTCTTTATTCTTCTTCTTCTTCATTCTTTGTCTTTTTCTTTATTCTACGTTTTCGTCTTTATTCTTCTTTCTTTCTTCTTCGTCTTTCTTCTTCTTCTTCTTCTTCTTTCTTCTTCTTCATTCTTTGTCTTCTTCTTCTTTCTTTCTTCTTCATTCTTCTCATCTCTTTTCCATTGAGGCCGAATTCAAACCACGCAAACCTGACACACGTTTTTTGTATTTTCTGAATGTTATAATTTGCCTTTTTGTAAAAATGTGAAGTGAAGTGAACCAAAAACATGAGCGGTGAGGTGATTGTGAAGCAGGAAGTGAGCCCGACTGTTGGTCGTGTTGTCATGGTTACAGATTTCAGTGTATTAAAACTACTTTATCGAAAAGAAGAAGGAAAAAAAGCCTAAAAAAGTGAAGAAATTCTAGAAAAAGAACATATTTAAAGTACATAAACGTTTCATTGTATTATTATATTAATATCTGCTCAGGGAGATCATGTATCCGTGCTTGTGTGTGCATCTCCATGTCCGTCTGCTGGTTTTATCCATTCTGTCAAACAACAACCATTTTTTCCCTCAGTGTCGATAACCGCTCGCTACATTCAGTCTTTTCAAAATAAAATTCCGTCTTCGCAGGAAACAAATCTCGTTAGGTTCAGGCCACAAAACTACGTCGTCAGGTTTAGGAATAAAATAACTTAACGTAACAAGTGATAAAGAAATGACTTCTAACTGTAGTTTAATCTTTAATAATGCATCATATTGTGTCGCTTTCATGTGAAACCTTAATCTGAAAAGTTAAATAAATAAAAAACTCCCAATATTCAGTACAAATATTTAACGTGAGCGAATGAACTCGGTTACGTCATTTTAGAGAAGGAGTCGTTTCCATATTAAAGACGGATGAGATGAAATCATTTCTCTCCTCTTCTTCCTCTCTGAGAGCAGCTGTGAGTTTGTTGTGTTTGAGGAGGCGGGCCGACAGCACACACACACACACACACACACACACACACACACACAGCAGATATTGTCCTAATATCTGTTGACAGTCGGCTCTTCTCTGCATAATTGGCTCCGCCTCCCCCATTAGCGGCGGCTCTGTTTGGCTCCCCGGGGCATGTGTTAGAACAAATTTGAGGAGTGTCATATTGCACGCATTTCAACAGGGCCAACAGGGTTAGACTCACATTAGCGTAATGAATCAATCTGCTCGGCTAATGGCTGAACTAACTCCATTAGGACGCGCCGGCGTCTGTGGGTGAGGGATTCCTGCAGGGAGGAAATATTTCAGCTCATCGGAAATATAGTAAAATAACATTTAAAAAACTATAAATGTTAAAATAGATTGATGGATAATAAATAAAACAGGGAGACAACATATTTAAAAGGCGTCTGAGTCTGTTTTATCGTCTCCATCAAACAAACTACATGCACAACGAAAAGCTTTCACAATAAAAGCCTTTTTCCTGTAAAATTGTAATCTTTTTTTTTGCTTGAAAAATGTGTATCTAAGTAATGCCATACTGTAAACCTGAAGATATTATAGTAATACGTTATATCATGCAGCCCCGCCCCCCTTTATTGTGGTAAATTCTATCCATCTTTGGAGACCTTTGACCCGGTGAATGATTTTATCAATATGGAAGAATTCAAACTGGTGAAGCTCAGTATTGGGAGATTTGCTTAAACATGTGTAATCACGGAGAAAGACGCCGACCTTCCAACTAAAGGAATTAAAACAAAAAAGAAAAAGAAAAGCAAAAATAGCCAAAGACATCGACATTTGACTGAAACACTAAATAAATCCTCTTCCTGTTTGAGAGAGTTTGTCAGATGCATCAACAATCCCCGGCATGTGGATGTTGTGCGGCCAAGAGGCATTAAAGACAAAAGGAAATAACAACTACTTAAGTGCAGGGGCGGCTCGCTTTAGCACGTGAATGGAGGCAGCAGTTTATTGGGAGGGATTGGGCCCGTGCTAATGAACTGATATGAGCATCTGAAAGGAGGCCGAAACCGGGCCGAGCAGCTGAGAGCCACCTGCTGATCCACCGGGCGACAAAAATCACCTCAACACCTCCGGGACTGATTCACGCACATGTCTTTCATAACGTGCATCTGTGTTTTAATACGCAATGGAAATAAATCAAAAAGAAAGAAGGAGATGATTTACCTTTTACACTAGTTTTAGGAACCGTCCACGGCGTCTCCGACGAGGCCGGAGGGGACGATCAATCGTCACTTTACTGTCTGTCCACCTCTGATTGGGGTTAATGGGTTCATCAATACAAAGAGGCCGAGATGATCAATACGCACACCGAATCTTGTGAAGTTCACTCAGCTGTTAAACGAGGACTTTCCTAAACGACTCGTGTGAGAAAAACCTTTCAGCCTCCAGTGCCTCTTTTTCCCAACTTTTTTTATGTCTCCTGAAGTAGCGTAAAGGAAGTTACAATCATCTTTGCGTGAAACATATTCTGTATTTTATTATTTTTTTCCACATCAAATGTGTGAGACACTCAAACCCCAGACGCCGTATCGGTTGCCAGGCGTCAATAAACTGGAAATCATTATTAATAAGAGTTTTTAATATCCTCTGAAGTTGGGGCTCTTTAGTTAGACTTCAAAATAAAGTTCAGATTACAGTGCAACAGACCAACTAGTGCGGCTATTACTTATATTTTCCTTGTCATTATTTGGGAGTTTGTTTTCATCTTGCTCAATATTATTGGCTGTTTTGAGTATATAGGTTGTAATAAACCACTCAAGGTAAGATTTCTCTTTGCAGTTTTCAGGTTTTAGTGCTTCTTATGTAATAATTATGGGCTATTGGTTTTTTTCTTTTAATTTTATTCTAGGAAGTGTGGCAGATTAAAGTTCTTTGTTTGCAATGTCGAGTTCAATGTAAGTTACAGATATGTTTCACCACTGCAATACCATATACTGTATATATATATATATACCCACGAATTACCTCAGGATCAATCCTCTCATCATAATTCACGACACTCTTTCTTTAAGCAGCAGTTAGCTAAGTTTAAAATTTAAAGATCGCAACAGCGAGGGGGGGAGGTCTTTAAAGTCAACGTTTAGATATTTTAACCCAAACCACAAACTTTACCTCAAGCTATCTAAGTAGTTTGCTAAGAAACACAAAACCTTTTGGTGGCGTGGCCCTTTAAGAAAGGAAAACTGCTATTTCCACCAATGCTTTACATGTGACGTCCACAGGTAATGATGCCGAGGGACAAACATGTAATTAAGTAGTCAGAAAATAAAATAATTTAAAAAAAATGTAAAACTGGTTGCTCTTAAAGCGCCACGTTTAACGGTCGGGGTGCACGAGGGGGATCTGGGATTTATTTCACTTTTGGAAATCCTCCACAGAAAAACAAACAAAACAGGAAACTAATCTTCCACCGACAATAAACTCCTCCGTCTAAATATCCACATCCTTTTATTCTGAAACCCAAAACAGCCGCCGAGACCAACCAATAACACCACCTGCCCCCCGAAATCTGCTAACTCAACCCCGCCCCCCCCCCCCCTCCCCCACCCCACCAAATCAAAACCAAAGCAATGCTTTTTTTATCTGCAGATTCTCAGACAATGCCTGGAGGATCCCGTAGCCTAATCTCCCCAATCCCCCCGTCCCCTTTATCCCACTGTTAAAGAATGTTTGAAAGGGCGACACCGAAAACTAAAAAAAAAAAAGAAAAGAGGGGAGACCAAAGAGGGTTGGGGGGGGGGGTCGGTAACATCTGGGTAGTATTTGAGGGGGGAGGACAACCCAAAAAGAGTGGGAAAATGAATCAATATACATACAATTTAGTAGATTTTATTTTATGAAAAAAAGCTAACATTTTGGTAAAGGATAGAAAGAAAAACCAGTTTTTTTTGTACATGAATTAAAAATAGATGTATTTAAATGTATTCAGCTTCCTGCCAATTTCAGCTAGAAATTAAACACATAAACACTTTTATTTAACAAAATAAACATGCATACACCATCCTTACTTTTACCCTTACTATTTAGCATTAATTAGCAGTTAATTAATATATACAATTATTTATTACATATAGGTGTACGCAGGACATTTTTTACTTTTACCGTCTTGTCTTTTAAATAAAAAAAGCACTTTTTTTTTAAAAACAACTTTCCTGGGATTTTATTTGTGTTTTTAATGCGTTGACTGCTTTTAGTTTATTTCATCCTCTCGTCCTGTGTTTTAAATGTGTTTAATTGTAAGCACTTTGTAATGGGTGCTACATTAATAAAGTGTATTATTATTAAGATACAGTATTTGATGACAATTATAAACCATTATTACAACAGTGTTTTATTATATTATGTGTTTATACAGCAGCCTCATGGGTGATAGTTTAATTGATAAACTCTTATATCCGCTTACAGCTACATTACAGTGTGGTAATAACCTTCTGTTAAATGTTTACATTCTGCCTATAAATGCTAAACATGAGGATCAAAGTCTGAGAATGACATCTTCAGAACAGATGTGATTATTCTTTTAGGTACAAATTCAAAATTCACCAGATTTTGCCAAAAAAACAACACAAATACAAACAAGGCTTTGCTATGTTTGTGCGTTAGCTGAACGCAGCTTTGTCGCCATAATTTCACAGTTAAACAGGCCTGAAGATCCTTTAAGTCGCTCCTGATGGGGGTGAAAAAAACAACTTAAAAAAAAGAGAGGGGATTTTAAGAAAGTCAAGGTTGATGCAACGACAAAGTTGCCGCGTCAGCGTCGCACTTGAGAGGCCCACTCAAGAGTCTGCGAGGGTATTATGTTTAAGACACTTTATTCCTCCCTTCGCCGCGGAAGATTATACTAGTTATCCCATCAAAGTTGAGTAAAAAAACGCCATTCTTGTGTCTTTAAGCTCTTGCATAGGAGGTCAATAAGACTCTGCCTCTGCTTTACAAGGCAGGGCCGGGTGTAATCTCGCTGAAGTTACATTAATTAAATGGTAAGCTCCTTTAGCAATACGTTCCTAAAAGAACTTGGCTGATAATATACTTAAAGCGTTTGCCGTTTGTTTCAAAGCCAGCAGACGTTTAGCCATGCGGCTCACGTACGCCGGCTTAAAAGAACCTTTCCGGGCTGCGACGAGCGAAGCGGCGGCGGCTGGCTGGCAGCACGAGTGCCATCCAACTTATCAAAGTAAAAACATATTTGTCTCAGTATGCTTGATTTTACACATTAAGGATTTTACGCAGTTTCGAGTCTCAGGGGGGAAGAAAATGTGTGAAACTTCTGGTGGAGCCACGAAGTTTGGAGCCACGGAGAGGGAAGGGTTTTCTGTCCGAGAGGAACGGTTCTGTACATTTGGAGAATCTCTTTTTCATTTTGCACGTGAGTTTTTTTTGTTGCTCTTTCTACTAACTTTGATAATTTTTAATCGTTCAGATAAACTTCTCCCAGAGCTTCCTAAACATTTAAAACCAAAATGCATCGTCAAAAGGCTAACAAAAATACGGGTCACGAATTAATAAAATAATTCACAGCCTGAAATTCATCTTTACTTCCTGTTCAATACAACACCAAAGTATGTTTTGTTGCCTAAATGTATAATTTAGGTATTTTAATTCAGACCATGAGGTTTTTTTCCCCTAAACCTATAACGAAGAAGTGTTGTCGCCTCAAGCTAACTTTTAGCTTTTGTCTGTTATTTGTATTTCATCTTCTTTTCATATCAGGCCATGGTTTTACATTTGTACAGAGAATATTTACGCATATGCTTTTTTTTTGTATCTTTGAAATTATCTTTTAACCGAGTAACTTCACCAGAAACTTTGGAGCATTCAGACAAAATATAATAAAGATACTTAAACATTTCAATAAAAAAGAAGAACTTTGCTTTAAATTAGTGCACTTAAACCTGATTGATCATCTTTTTCAGTATCTAAATCATACTGATACGCTGCCTCTGTGTGTGAAACACAGTTTATATGATGAGTTATTTATGTATTTTTACCTCTTTGCGACAATTCAACAGCTTTTTATTCTCCCGCAACCATTTGACTGGTGACTCTCACCGGGGATTTCACAGCTAATTAGCTAAATTAGTTTGGGGGAATTCTCTCCCCATCAATTGGCAAATTTACTTACCAGCCATAAGTAATTAATACCACTGAGAAACAGCAGAAACAACAACCTTTAAATACTGGAACTATACAAAGCGGGAGGCAATCAATCCTTCACCCTTTTTTCCTCCCGTTTCATAGCTTCAATTCCTGATACTGAACAGTCAGCAGGACAAGAAGTTTGTGGCAGCAGACCCCCAACACACACACACACACACACACACTGCTGCCCATCAAATATCAACCCTCACAAATCAATTTTACACATGATCGCAACCCCGCACCCTCCCGCCCGCCCACCGGCCCCTCCCCTCCAATTAAGCCTCTGCATTAGCATATATATGATATCAGTGGTAAACATCACTCGGCTGGTAATTCTCAAACGCTCCTGGATAATAGGAGGGTTGAACACCTATTAACCCCGGGGCCGGCAGCACAGAGGCAGGCTGGGAAACTCCCTCGGCCTTCTCCCCCGAGGAGCTCCCGACTCCGAGAGCAGTGGAGGTGGAGAGACCAAAACGAAAAGGAAGAAAAAGTAGAAAAATAAAGGGTGCTGGAGGAACTGAGAGGGCGTCACTCTGGTGAACGGCGAGAGTGTTTCTGAAGCGTCGCTGGCATCTTGGGAGAAAAATTAGAAATGGTGTGGACTGACTGATTGGCTCAGAAAGACCTGACGGGTGACATTTTGAGTACATTTGCATATTTACCATCATTAGTCACCAAATGCAATCTATTGATTTCGTGCACAGGGACACCAACACCTTTTTTTTTAATTGGTGGTCAGAGAGAAAACAATGCACATTTTTATTTAAATACACGCGACCGTTAGAGCAAATGACGTATAAGATAAATTACGGTGGCGGGATGTGGACGTACACAGCGAAGTCCCAAAGTTATTTTTAGCTCAACCATGAACTACAACTTTTGTAAAAAAAATTCATTTTAAAAATAAGTTGTTTGTGTCGCTCAGTTTTAAGCTGACTTCGTGACTTCATCACAAACTGCTGTTTTCAGATGCAGGACGCAGTCTCCGTGACACGTAGATTTTCTGAGGAGTCATGGAGCTCAAAGTGGGGCTAAAAATGCTCAAAGTTGGGCTAAAAATGCTCAAAGTGGGGCTAAAAATGCTCAAAGTTGGGCTAAAAATGCTCAAAGTTAGGCTTAAAATGCTCAAAGTGGGGCTAAAAATGCTCAAAGTGGGGCTAAAAATGCTCAAAGTTAGGCTTAAAATGCTCAAAGTGGGGCTAAAAATGCTCAAAGTGGGGCTAAAAATGCTCAAAGTTGGGCTAAAAATGCTCAAAGTTGGGCTAAAAATGTCAACAGTGGAGCTGAGGGTGGAGCGACCTGAGATGACACCCGCCTCTCGCTTAAAGCGACCACTTTCTCAATTATTATGGGTGAGTTATATAAAAATTCACACCTTTGCTGTTAGCTACTGAGATAAAAACTTTTTTTTTCTTCTTCCAAGGCTGTAAAGACGTTTATTTCTGCTGCAAAGTTGGTGGTTTTAACATTGAAGTCTATGGGGATTGACTCAAGTCTCAAGTGGCTATTTGAGGAACTGTACTTTTGGTCACTTTCACTTCGTTTCATCAGTGGAGGTTCCCACTCGACATTTACCTTCACGGTGTGTTATATCCTTAAAAATGTTTTTTTTTTAAATTTTTTACTTTGTGGTTTCTAGTTAAGCCAGCCAATCATATTTCACTATTCTCCTTGTATGGTTCAAACAGACAGTTTATGAATAAACTGTACATTTATTTAAATAATGTAATGAGGGAACATTTGAGGTACTTTTACTTTAATTGTATATTCCCTTTTTTTTGCTAATTTATATTTCTTCTTTTTTTACTCCATTTGTCTGACCTCGTATCTCCAGACATGTTGATGTTAAATGTTCATGATAAACTGAAGGATGAAGTGTTTTCTTTATGTTTAAAATAAACTTCTCCTTACTTATTTTTTTAAGTTTGATTTTGTTTCTTTTTACTTTACTTTCTTTATCTTGATATCTTATACTTTGGCTGTCGTTAAACCGAAATTCTGAGCTTTGAAAGATGTCCTGAGACCAGTCGTTGGGTCCACAGTCATAATAACGATTTATATGAATAAAAATCTGTTAAAATAGTTAACTGTCTACCGCCTTCACGTGAGAGGACAAATGCCTTACA
The DNA here is from genome assembly GCF_009769545.1 of Cyclopterus lumpus. NCBI lineage: Eukaryota > Metazoa > Chordata > Actinopteri > Perciformes > Cyclopteridae > Cyclopterus > Cyclopterus lumpus. The sequence continues at coordinate 23,597,816 of NC_046966.1, forward strand.
GAGTTCTGAAAGGTTAAGTACAATCCATACACTGTGCATAAAGCTTCTCCATTGGTTAGTATTAGGTATGCATGCATATACCTCAACTACACAGCATGCTATTTGCCTTTCAGTACAAGGAGGCGGACTTCTCTAAGCAATAAACCACGATGCTACTTCCCTTATCTCTTCCCTTTCGGCCCTAAACAGTAAGATGGGCTCCTTCAAAATAAAAGCCTATCTTCCAGTCTCTTAGGGAGACCACTACACCTCCTTGGATCAATACATTCCATTCATACCCGAGTCATCTTTATAGTTATAACCATAAAACAATCAGCATACAGTTACAATAATTGATTACACCTTTACAGTAACATACTTATACAGTGAATTTTCTCTCATGTTTCCCAAACACATTCCTTCAGAATATTCCTTATTGATTATCATATCCTTCTTGTGTATTAATTTAAAACATGGACTTTCCTATTTACATGTGCAAGTATATATAAAAAAACATTACAACTCTACACTGTACAGAACGTTTTGAACGCAGACTTGAACTTTTGAACTTGAATTTTCGCCAGTGTGGTATTAATACTTTTACTTAAAGAGACTAAATACTTCTCCCCGCCGCTGTATTTTGAAAACAGTTTTTATGCCCGAACATCTTCACATTTCAAACAGTTAGCCATCGCTTCCGTTTATTTATTTATTTTTTCCTGCTCACACAGCGTCTCATTCATGCCGTCGGGCTGCTAATGAGCGGTGAGTTGACTCCTCTCAATAAACTTAAAGACCAGGAAACAGCGGCCGGTCGCCTCAGTGACCTCCCTCCATTGTGAAACAGTGACTTTATGTGGTGGACGCTCATCGTTAACTTCTCCATTATCTTTCTTGTGTTTTCCGGCTCCTCACACAGCTTCTTCCACTCTCGATTGCTACTGTTGTAAAAAAAGTGAAGTAAAAAAAATAAAATAAATGCACAACAGGAAGAGGTTGAAGAGAAAGATACCAACTCGAGTACGACGGCTTTATTTTGGGCTCGATTACATGCTTTATGTTCTGGAAGCTGATTCTGGAGCTGCAGGATCTACTTTATGTCAGTTTTGATGCATGAAGTAAAAGAGATCCGATCCAAATACTGCAGTCCAGTTGAGTGTTTACAAAGCGGCCCTATTTGACGAGTTGGGAGTGAGAACAGGTCCTAAATGCAGTTATTAAAATGAAGACCTGTGTTAAATGGTAAGTTATTTAATACTTTTTGCATTGTGGCTACGAGTCTGTGACTATTTACCTTTGCACCACCCTTCCCCCTCTATCTCATACTGTACACAACCTAACATATATATTTCCTATATACACCAACGCATCCTCATACAACGGTTTGTACGGTATCCTACAAAAAGTTACTCCACATCTTCGTGTCATCTGCTCGTTACAAGTGTGCAGCTTTCTCAAAATAAACTTCGCAGAAAACTCAGTTTGGTTTATAGGCAACTTGGCACTTGGTTAGGTTTTGGGTTTTGGGAAAGATTGTGAAATAGTTAGTTAGGTTCAGGCAACTAAAGGACTACATCGTTGTTTGGGTTAAAATATCAAAGTGCCGTTACGGAAGTACACGAGTTACGTAACAAAAACATCAACGTTGACTTCTACTTTCATACGTGTCTACGAATATATATAATTATATATACATATATATAAATTATTATTATTATGGAGAGATCCCGAGTCATAGACACATTATCGCCTCACGGAGCAGAACGTTAGCTGTATTTCTGCGCTCGTACAGATTCAATGAAAAATAGTTTGAGATCCTCACCGTTGTGAAGTGAACCAGATCCCTCATGTGTTCATACATTAAAGACTTATGATCCCTGCAGGCTTCATATCGGTTTGGTCACTTCATACTCAGTTAAAGCGCCGCCGGCCTCCGGGGACTTAAAACATACAGCTTTTGTTTGAGTGGCCTCTGACACTCGAGTGTTTGTGCAATGGTTTTATCTTATGTTGCAATGAGCGACAGCCACTGAAGGTGCGGTCTATATTATGGTTTTGGATTAAAGATTAAAGCCCAGTAAAGTCTATGAACAGGCCTAATCCTGCTCTTCAGTGCAGCTCAGCAGCCGGCCCCCGGAGGCGCTGATCCACGATCAGCTTACTTCCTAACGTTCATCGTCAGGGGCTAAAAAAAAAGAAGAACTGTTGCAGAGCAGAAGGAGCAGATATCACTAATGGAGACTTTTCTCCATTAAGATGTAAATATTTTGGGAAATGCAGTATATATAAATATGACATCCATCCGACTATGATTCGGTCACAAAGCGTTTCCTTGTTTTCAAGCAGCAGATTTTATCTACAAATGTATATTGGTGAGGTGTCAACCTTCTGTTGCTAACGGTCTGTCGTATGCAAAACCAGCATTTAACGTTTTTCATAAGACTTCTATACAACCAGAGGAGTCCCCCCCCCGGTGGTCAGTAGAGAGATTGCAGCTTTAACACATAAAGCAAATACTTCTATACAACCAGAGGAGTCGCCTCCTGGTGGTCAGTCGAGCGAATGCAGCTTTAACACATGAAGCAAAGACTTCTATACAACCAGAGGAGTCGCCCCCTGGTGGTCAGTAGAGAATGCAGCTTTAACACATGAAGCATAGACTTCTATACAACCAGAGGAGTCGCCCCCTGGTGGTCAGTAGAGAGAATGCAGCTTTAACACATGTAGCATAGACTTCTGTACAACCAAATAATTCGCCCCCTGGTGGACATTAGAAGGAATCCAGGTTTGAGACACTTTAGCATTGGCTTCACTTTTCGGAACCGGAGGTCGTTGTCTGCTATGGAACAACTGAACAACGGCTCTTTACTTCGGCACAGAAGCGAGATTGTCCATCAGTCATCGCGCCTCTCTGGAGCGCTAGCATCGGGCTATATAGTAATAAAGTAATGTTCAATACAACAACAGTTAGTTAGTTAGTTGGCATTGTGGTCCATAAACATAGAAGATGGAGACTTCGACAATAACGTTATTGATATTTAACCATAAATTCAGGTTCTCGGGAGGAGACCAGCAAATGTATTTTTAAATACATATTCAATCTTTTATTTCAACCGTAGCAGCTACAGGTGTCCGAGTTTCGTTTCACTCTGCAATCGGGTTGCGTCATGTTCTCACATGAGTTTGCTTGGAAACAGACCACCTCCCGCGCCAGCGTTCTCAGATCGGTTGTTTTGGTCGCCAACAAAGTACGATTACTGTGTTCAAAACTTTGCGAAGAAGACACCGCACCAGTTGAATTGAGTTTGAATAATGCTGGCGCGTACTTCAAAGCACTGTGCCGCTGACCTTAAAGCTCCTTAACTTCCAGTTCTCGGTGGTTCTTGAGATGCCACGCTTGGATTCAACATCGGGGTGGCTCTCGTTGCCGATTCTTTCGATTGAGATGTCAACGCGGACACTGACTTCCCAGAATCCACTGCAGGACTGCTGCTGTGGGGCTTCAGAGCTCATCCAAAAGCAATTTAACCCCATCTTTATTCTGCTTAACAATACCAGTGGAGAAAACTAATTAGGTACATTTCACCCATTTCCATGTTAATGTTTTGTTTGTCGCCATTGTTTGAGGAGACAATGGAGCCGATATGCTAATGAAGGAGTCCCAATAACATTGTCCTAATGGGAGTCCATTCACAGCCGTTAGCCCAGAGGCGAGGATTCAGCCCTCCCCCCCACCATCCCCCAGGGACGGAGGTATTCTCAGGCCAGAGAAAAGGCAGGTTACAACACATGAAGACTTGGAGAGAGAGAAAGCTCAGAGTAAACAAAGCTTCAGTCTCACAGGGATGAATGACAGGATTTAGCTCCTGAGATCAGATAGGACTGAATGTGCATTTCTGTGTCTGTGCATGTGTGTGCACTTGATTCACACTCGAGATTACAACATTGCGAACATACAATTAAGGTTTTCATTCATAGTTCAGCATCAGATTATCAATAATAATAATCTTTTCCTGGTTTAAAGCAAATGCCAAAAAATGTCGAAATTTATGTACGTCTTTTAACTGTTATCGTCCCCCAACAATAACCAAAAGGTTATTAATGTAACGTTCAATTCCATAGTACACATGGCCTCTCATGAAAATACGATATTGATTTTGGGGGAAATTACATGGCTAGAAGACTAGGTCATCTTGTTGTCAAACATACGCAATTTATATTTACTGTTTGTCGACCACACGCAAAGTTATTGACTTTAAATCTCGCTAGCATAACGTTGGAGTTAAGCTAGTATTATGACAATCAAGATTTTGGTGAAAATATCGACTTTGATTTAGAGACAATGACATGGCCAAACAGCTGGTTAGTTCGGTTGTTGACTATAATGTCAAATTATTACTGTTTGTCAACCAGACGTGATGTTATTGACTTTGAATCTCGTAGCTGAGCCAAAGTTGTGTCTTAAGTTCCGTCCTAGTTACTGGATTTAATGTTTTCATTGCATAAGAACCATGTGGGATGGTTCAAGGTACTATCATTAGAAACAGAATGGATTGTAAAAAACATTAGATTTTGGGAGTAAAAATCACCAGACTACTTTACTTTAATTACGTGGATTTCCTACATACATATGAATTACAGTGCATTACATTTGGTAGGTATAGCTACAAACAGTGAGCCGTGAAAACAAAGGGCCTCTAAGCTTGATAAAGTTTGTCTAATTATAACAGGGACATCGGAGGTGCATAAAAACCAAGGTCTTATATTTAATAAATGGTTCCTCCTCATATATCCGTGTGACCCTGAACTGTGTGTGTCTGTATATGAGTAAACTACTGAATAAACTACTGTAATCTGTTACTCAAACACTCTTCTGCTTTTATGAAAGAAAGGAGCTGTTATACATCCTGTTAAACATCCACTTGGACGTCGTTATCTTGTCATTTAAAAGTAAAGGCATTCCCATACGTACATACTGTATGCAAATAACATGTCAATATGTCTGGGATTGTATTTACAAATGCTGTTTGCTTTTGTTATTAGGATAAAGTCAAAGCTGCAGGTTCTCATGGTCAGCAGGAATATGAACTGTGAGCGTCTTATACTTTCCTTCATCTCTTCAACACAGACAAGATCAAAGTGTATTTTTTCTCTAGTTCGCCTGGTCGGTTGAGTTTCAAAGTTCATTCTTGTCCTTGAAGGATGATATTGACGAATCTAACCTCACGGCCTATTACGTAGCTTTCGATCACATCACATGATCTTCATCAGCAGATGAAGTTTGTCCGATGCTGAAAAGTAAAGCCAATGCTTAAGTTTCTTAAACCTGCATTCTCTCTCCTGACCACCAGGGGGCGACTCCTCTGGTTGTATAGAAGTCTATGCTTCATGTGTTAAAGCTGCATACTCTCTCCTGACCACCAGGGGGTGACTCCTCCGGTTGTATAGAAGTCTATGCTTCATGTGTTAAAGCTGCATTATCTCTCCTGACCACCAGGGGTTGACTCTTCTGGTTGTATAGAAGTCTATGCTTCATGTGTTAAAGCTGGATTCTCTCTCCTGACCACCAGGGGGCGACTCCTCTGGTTGTATAGAAGTCTATACTTCATGTGTTAAAGCTGCATTCTCTCTCCTGACCACCAGGGGGCGACTCCTCTGGTTGTATAGAAGTCTATGCTTCATGTGTTAAACCTGCATTCTCTCTCCTGACCACCAGGGGGCGACTCCTCTGGTTGTATAGAAGTCTATGCTTCATGTGTTAAAGCTGCATTCTCTCTCCTGACAACCAGGGGGCGAATCCTCTGGTTGTATAGAAGTCTATGCTTCATGTGTTAAAGCTGCATTCTCTCTCCTGACCACCAGGGGGCGACTCCTCTGGTTGTATAGAAGTCTATATAAATGACTCTACTTCTCTTGATTTATTCCCTCAGTAAACATTGTAAACATGAGTTTATGGTCTCAATCTCTAGTTTCACGTCTTCTTCAATACAGCGTGATGTTCATTTAGTAAATTATGGTAATTTAGAGTCAAACAGACCATAAAGCAGAGTATGCTTTAGGGGCGGGGCTACAATGTGATTGACAGGTCACTATCAGAGCTGTGTACGGCGTCTCTACGTTGCTCCTCCAGTCCAAATATGGTCACTTATGTTCACCGGTTACAAAAAACAAAACAAGATGGCGACGGACAAAATCCCAGATAGCGTCTTACATAATGCCAAAACTCCAGGCTTCAAAATCGCAGTCCGCAAACACCCTCCTTTTTTTATACACAGTGTATGTTCCCAAGGAACAACAATGAACCTCGAAACTCTACTTTTAAAACCAACATGGATGAGAAATCCTCCAATTGGTAATTCTGTAGCAAAAAAAGCAAACAAATTCACTAAATGGACCTCAACGTTAAATGAAAAAAAAGGGGTTTTGTAGAGGAACGAGTTTATATTTTTTTTCAAAATATGAAATGAGTGATGTAACGCGATACTAGCATAATAAAAAAAAAAAACCTAGTTAGATGCAGAACTAGAAGGTAGTGTTTCAAACAAGCTCCTCTTGGAGTATTTGTTGTGTTTTTAATAGGCAGGCATCGAGGTGTCAGCCTTGTTAAAAAAGGCCGAGGCTGCGGAGCTAATAAGGTGCTAATCCTGAGCTGCTCCACACACACACACACACACACACACACTCCTCCCCCTTACAGAGGCTGAATACACAGGGCGAGCTGCAGAGAGACACACACACACATCACGCGGCTTATCGCTGCTCTCCAGACAGCCACCCCAGATCAGTCAACGCACTGCGCGATCGATGCATCCGATAAGGAATTAAGACAGAAAATAAACTGTACGCGTTATCGGGGGAACTCGGGTACACGGCCTAATTATGATGCGGCGTGTGTGTGAGAGGATGATACGGCGGGACTGGAGTGGTGCGAGACTGTAGGAGGGAGGGAAGGAGGCGAGGAGGGAGGGAGCGAGGCCGTTTTGCATCCCGGTGGCCCCAAATGGCAGCGAGAGGCAGTAGCTAATGTGAACTGCAGTACCCAGAATTCCTGAATCAGGGTCAGGACACGGCATGTTCACGTTTGACTGAAAAGTGTTTTACAACAAAGAGAATAAGAGATAAGAACATGCAGCTGATTTTTATTTTAAAATAATATTTTGGTATAAGGAAGGAAGTCACAAAGAGACTAGTTTCAATCATTTGAACCAAGTCAAGTCTTTAATCTATAACAAGTTTCACCTAAAGTCAGTCATTTTGAAAAACAAGGATTAACATCGTCACATGAGCTCTGTGTTCTAGCAAAGAGGGTTTATTTGCCTCTTTATTCCCTTTGTTTCGTCTGGTCAATGGAAAGTCTTGTCAGAACCCCGTCGATGCATCTTAAGGGGTTCCTCTTGCAAACAATATCATTTGTCCAGCTGGAGCCATCGGGTCAAAGTGAGGATTCGTTCCCACGTCCGGCGCGTTATCCCCGCGGTGTAGCGGACAGCCAGGACGCTCGGCTCCGCCGTGGCCTATTCGATCGGCAGCCGAAGGCGAAAGGGGAGGCGGCCCCGTCCGACCGACCGGCCACCTGCTCGGGGAGAGGAACCCCTTTGATCTGCCTTCAAACTGATTCGTGTACACCGACTGACGGGGCGGCACAAAAACACCCCCCGATGCCCGGGTCCCGCTCGGCCCAGCTATGTGCTTTCATTTAGGGCAGATTCCACAACACTGAGACGGGGGTCGGGGGTTGTGCCTCTCTTGGGTTCCCTTCATTGGTATTTACTTTCGCATTCCTTTGCAGTAATTCCGTCACGTTACGTTTTTCATAACAAAAACTCCCTCAAGTAGAATTTGTAAAAAAAAAGGCGTTCGATGCCTCACGATATGTTGCGTAATCTCACCCGTTTTTATGAGCCTCGCGTGGTCGTAATGTGTTCCATTTATTAGTACACGTTGCTTTGTTTGTCTGTATCTTATTTTACTTATTGCTGTAATGACGAGACAACATGTTACGTGTGTTCATATCACGGTAAAGTATTTCACGTGTTCTGGTTTCCCTCTCGTCTGACTTTATTCTCTACATTTACGCCGCCATACATCTGTGAGAATAAAGGTGCTGTAGACTGGCCACGACTTCATTATTACCTTTCTGACGGTAGTGGGAGCTATTTATGTTTGCATTTTCCCAGTAAGTTGTCGTGTACCCCTTCAATTAACTAATGTGAACCCTACGCGAGCAAATGGAGGGTGGACGAATGAAACAAACACGGAACTTTCACCCAGCAGAACATTGTTAGTGTCCACGTGAAACCAAAACGTTGACTCCTTAGATGCCAGAAGAATTGTATATTTTGGGTTCAAACAGCTGAAGGAAACCAATCGACGTGTATATATATTTATATCTATAGCGATGATGTCATCAACCCAGAGACAAGGCGGCGTTTAGTTTCCCGGGATATCGTTTTTCTTCTACAACATGTACAAAAGCAGCAATAGTGGTTATTTCGTCCGTGGTTGATGGCGGAAACAAATGGCCTGGTTGATAGCGGTTTCCCTGGCGATAAGCCACTCCCCCTCTCCCACGAGTCAATCGCCAATCAGTGAATTACACTTGAAATCCAGGGAGAAAGAATCCGCTTAGCATCCGAGTGAGCGAGGACATTTACGTCCAGTGGAAAAGCAAAACTTGACAGAGAATGTGGATTCTGTCATATTATTTATGGATCATACGGCAGGAGTGACTAGAGAAGTTTCTGTTGACATCTTTATACTTTTCCAGAGTGAAAACTCCCAAGCATGTACCTCCTTTCAAGGGGTTTGACCCTCAATAGCTTTTTGGGTGGAGTATCACTTTAAGAAAAGAGATTGCTTGACTGCCTTCGGAGAGGATAATGGGGGTCCTGGGTGTGTTTGTTTGTGCCCTCGACCCGATCGGCATGTGATGAGCGGGGAGGTCTGCCGGCCTAATTGGCCTCTTTAAATGGAAAAATGTCCAGCGAGCATGACGCGTCGATGAGCTGGTAGCTCCCCGCCAACAACCCCCTGCTCTTTTTTTATTTTTTATCATCGCTTCATGGAAACAAACCACTCCAATTAGTGGCGGAGCAGCCATGGAAATCATAACGACCATAAATTGGACGGTCGTTGGGTGGATTAAAAAAGTTGAAGTCAAAGTTATTTTCTTATGCTAATAGATTAATAATAATAACATGGGATTAAAAGACACACGGTACATAGTAAATATACTTAAGGTGGTGAAGAATTTATAAAAACAGCAATTGAAATTCATAAGTGGAAGAACAATAAGGTGGAGGCATCATGGTGAGAAATGAGAAAAAACTCAAATAGAAGTTCCTTTAAAATGATTAAATATCTGCAATCATTCATTAAAATAGTTTATTGTCTCACCGCCAAAGTCCAGGGGTTCGATTCCGTCCTCGGGGCCTTTGTTTCCTGTCTTGTACGCATGGATGTATGAAAGAGAACGGGATACAGATTTGGAGGCGGAGCCCTGTTTATTCCTATAAAAGCAAAATATGTAGAGAAAGCTAATAACTCTGGATTTGACTATTGGTTCATTGACACGTGTGCTGGCTTTCGTAGGAAAACTCTAAAAAAAATTATATAGATTTCGTAATAACTGCTGTGCGTCTCATTGACTGGTCGACGTGCGTCTGTGGCTTGGCGTCATTTTTTCTGTTTCTTCCCAACTTAGTACATTTACTCAATTACTTTAAGTACTTGTTCTTTACTTGCTTATTTCCATTTCTTTTCTTCATACTTCTAGCTCAGAGGCAAATATTACTGCGTACTCCACTACATTTATTTTTTAAAACCTAAATTACTCTGCAGATATAGATTATTAATACCAAATTGTAATACATTTACAATGTTAAATTATTAAGATTAGCTAACATTTTACCAGCTGCAACATTAAAGTGATTAACACGTGAATTCATAACCCAGTAATATGTCAAATACTTTTAAATGGCCCACCCACAATGAGTACTTTTACTTTGAGTGCTTTAAGTATATTTCGATGCTAATACTTTTTAGTAACATTTTGAAAGTAGCATTTTCACGCATGAGAACGTGTTTAAAGAAAGTAAAATATTTGAGTTCTTCTTCCGCCTTTTGCTTCAACCTGAGAGCCTTTGAGTGAAAATCAGCTAAACTATGTTTTTTATAAATAATTTCTTGAAGAAGAAGAAGAATGAACACGCTCCCCCGTTCTTTAGAGAGTAATAATCCCACTGACGGAACCCTGAAAAGCACCTTGTGTTGTTTGAAGCAGACTCGAGGCCCCGCAGGTGTCAATCTGTTTTGAAGCTGCTCGTCCAGAAAGACAATAAAATGTGACTCTTAAAAGAAGCGGACCGAAGGGGAGTCGCTGGCACTTCAAAGGAGCTTGTGAGCCGTTCGGCCTCCCTCCGACAGCGAGGTCACTGTCAACTCTGACGAGTCACCGCTCCGCCATTAGGGTTCTAGGGGGGTTCTGTCTGCTGGTGTGTCGGGGGGGGGGGGGGGGGGGGGGGGGGGGTTTGGAGGCGGTGAAGGGGCGCTGAGGCTGTCGTCGGTGAAATTCAAACAGAGCCCAATTAAACTGATTGTAGCAATGCCAGTGATCACGAGGAGGTGGAGGCTCACCTGGACTCTGTTTCGGCGACAGGCCTCCTCCACCTCCGTGACTCCCGGGGGCGCTAATTGTCTCGAAAACCCCCAAAAAAGGAATCTGCCGCTTCGATGTGCTGACCGGCCGGCTGAGGACAAAGTCCTGTTTCAGTGACCGGCTCACGAAACAAATCCATGAGGTACAAATAAAGAGGTGTTTATTTTTGGAGATATTTTAGTTTCCTTGTTTCTCACTGTCTGAATGTATTTTCCTTCCTTTAAAAACACATCTGCAAAACTTTATATTGTATTTAAATTAATAACTGGTGGGGTAACGGTTAGCTGTCTGCAGAAATGTTGCACAACATTGACAATTTGAGGCTTAATCAGTAATTTTAAGAAAATCACTAATGAAAAAATGCGTTTAGTTGCAGACAAACTTCATCGCGCTACTCGTGGTAGAAAACTCATCAGCAAACCCCGACTCCGACTAAGTTACGTTCCCATTGAGCTAAACTTAATTCTCACTTGGGTTTTGAGGATAACGTATTTTCTCCCGGGTAACGGTTGCAGTTTTAAACCCAATGGTTAACATTGTGAATTAAAAAATCTACACAACTACTTGGTTAGGTTGTAAAAACTTTAAATACGTTTGTTACGTCACGTAAATTGAAATAAGTGAACGTTAGTGAACACTAACAACGGTGACCTGGGTGAAAGTCCTTCGTCAGGCTGTTCACATCCAGCATTCTTAGCTATACCTCCAAAAAACAACGATCTTTGACCCAGGAGACTGTTATTCGTGCCGCATGTGAAACAGGAAGTCAATGTTGATTTATTCATAATTTAACTTCAATACTTCAGTATCAGCATTGAGATAGATATTATATATATATATTCATAAACCTAACTTAGTAGTATTGTTGCCTGAACCCAACTGAGTTTTTTTCCTGTGAAAACAGAAGTTTTATTTTGAAATGACTGAATGCGGAAGTTGATCTGAGTTGCTGGCTTTCGTAGAAAAAAAACACTTGAAAAATGAGGAGATGTTGTTTGAGGATACGTTTCCGGTGTTGACTCACACATCCGCCATGTCCTTCTCCTTATATGGACTTCTGCAGAGTTTGATTAGAAAACGTATTTGTGCTACTTCAAAAACAAGCGTAATTCCAGGAGAAAATATATTTTCTTCAAAAACATTGGCATTGTTTGGGAACGTAGTCCAGGTTGTCTCAGTGTACCTTTAACCCAAAGTTACACTTCTGATTAGTTAGTTAATGTTTTTGGCAGTGTAGAATAGAAAAAGCAACTGTTTATGATCCATTTTTGAGCGTCACAACCTGTTTGTGACTTAATTTAAGACATTAGGTCCAATAAAAGTTAATATATTTAATTATTTAAAATACTTAAAAGAAGAAACTTAAACTGCATCATGAGAAACCCAAAACGAAGAAGCAGTCAAAATGTATTTTTTTTAAAGTACAATTTTAATCATATTTAAGCTTCTAATATCAATGAAACAGCACAACTTAGACGTACCAGTTGATGATGAATCCCAAATTCCTTCAAACAGAAACACAAATAAGAGTCATCTTTTACGCAAAACTTCGTCAGTCCCCTAATTACCAAATTTTCTCCGAGCCTCGGCATCACACAGGAGTTTCTCCCTGGTGTCGGTATAGATTATGGAGCCCACCTACGGGAGGGTGGGGGTGGCCGCCAAACAGTACAAAACAATTAACGCTTCTGCACCGCTATCAAAGGCTCGCAGAGCAAACAGTGAGCCACGCATGGCTGGAGCGAGAGAAATGAGTGTAGTCACATCAAAGAAGCAGCGGAGCAGGAGTCCCATTCACTACAAAGGGCTACGATTAGCACGCCACGTTTGGGAGCACATGGCGGGGCGCCGCCCCTGGGACTCACGATCTTCCCCGAGTCCGCCCGACGCTCCGCGTACGGGACTATTTACGAAAACACGCAGTTCAACTTAGTCCCGACTTTTCTCCGGGTTTGTGTCTTCGGAGGTCGTCGTCCTGAACGAACGCCACCACGAAGCCGCTACTGGATCGATAAGTTATTAATTATAAGCGACATCACTAAGAACCACAAATGAAGTATATGATGTGGAGTGATGTGTAATGGAATATAATCACATTGAGAGGTGAAGTCCCTCTCCTTCTAGTTTCCACTGTGGCACCTTTTTTCGGAATAAAATAGTCAACGGCGAGACACAAACGTATGTTTATCCATTAAAAATATATATATTTTGCAAAAAGTCGCAGTTTGTCGTAGATTCGTTGTGGTATCATTTAATTTTGTGTGAACATCTCTTGTCAACAACACCGGCACGGTGACGTTAGCTTGGCTTGCTAGCTAGCGATGTTTTACTCACGTTATTTTCCCTCATGCGTTTTATTCAGCGACTCTTTTCAACAGCAGGAAAGTGAAAGAATGAACACCCGTCGTGTGAGAAGATCTGGTATGAAACATACAGGCCGCCGAGACGTCACTCACGCACGTTTTGGGTGTATCGTCTTTCTAATGTAGCATGTTAGCATGCTAACATTGGCTAATTGGCAAGAAACTAAAACTGAAATGGAAAATCAAATTAAAATGTTGACCTGATTTAAAAAGTCAGAGGAAGTTATTACACTTCCTCCTGAGGGGAGCACGAACCAAATACAATGCACCCGTCCCAACAAATGGCAAGACATTTCACTGAAAATGTCAAAGGTCTTCTTCAAAGTGGCGCCACAGGTAAAGTCACGAGGATCGCCAAAGTCAGTTGGACCAAGAACGTCTGTACAAAGGTTTAACGGCATCCAAGACATATGTATGTATAGAGCACAGCTAAAAACACAGTTGATATATACATAAAAACAACTAAGTAAAACCACGTAAAACAAACTTAAAACTATAAGCACAAAAAAACCCATAATTATTGTTGTTGAGATATTTCAGACTGGAATCAAAGATACATCAGACAATCTGACACTTGACACTATGCGTTGTTTACAATAATAAGTATACACAATCAAATTGGCTAAAACTAGCAAATAAACCACTTGTCGACCTTTAAATTATTGTCTCCTAGTGACATCACATACAGTAGAAGTCCACTGATACCACTCTGGTCCATTCAGTGCATCCCCTCTGTACTGACCAGCAGCAACACACCTCTCAGGTGTTATTATGGGGCTGAACACCATCGCTGCCACGTGTTACGTCAGCTCTAGTCCCCGGGAGAAAGAGATGGTTTTGTTCTTTATGTAATAAAAACAGCACGGCCCTGCAGGCATACTTAAGTCTGGAGAGCGACGAGAGTAATGACTCTCACAATAAAGGGTCATTTGCTCCTCGCCGTGGATAACGCTAAAGACTTCATTAATGGCGTGTTGCTTTGAAGCCTTATCGAGTGCTGGATTAGAGAACGTGTCGGCTGGTCTGAGAGCAGAGTAATCTCGTTATGACGAACATCTACGATGCTCTGGCTCGTTTTGTTCTTCTCTAAGGAAGCACACGCACACTCACACAATTACAGGAAGTGTTGTCTTAAGGAGAAATTATACACGTGTGCACTAAATAATAATAATAATACAAGAACATGTTGGCTTTGTGTGTACCTGCAAACAGAATATCTTTAATGTCGAAGCTTCTGAACCAAAAATACGCATCAAGAACACATTTCATCACATCGAATCAACGCCATGTGAAGGTCACAGTTTGTGTTACAGTAATAATGTAATTTAACAACTAAAATAACCTCATCAGACATATAACAGAATATAATAGTATGGGACATTTTAATACTTTTATGTACATTTATCTGATTTCACTTTCATTTTTAAAGCAGTTCTTTTACTGAGAGGAATTAGTGCTTATACTTTCTGAACACTCCCCCCCACCACTGAGAGGACTGCATGGGTTTGAAGTGTCACAGAAAAACCCTCATCCCCGTCTTCCGACTCAGTTTCGGTTTCGTGATCCCCTGAGAGGCCGCCTGCCTGCCGCTGAGCCTCCTCTGTGAAAATAAAGGGTTAAAAGCAGCAGTTAAGCTGCCGGCTGACGCCCCCTGTTGGTCGTCCTCGCGCACACGCTCTTGGAACCGTGCACGTGATGAAAAAAGATTCTACCCTCTGCTTTGCCCAAAAAAGGGCGTAAAGAAGCTCTCGAGTGCTGCGAACCGCAGACGAGCGACACCCCCGAGAGGCGAAAGGTGAGACACAGCGAAGCGTCGCTCCGCCTGACAGGAAGTGACGCGCGGCGGGTCGGTACATGCAAACTCTGCTCCTTCTGTGGGGAAAAAGAAAAGAAGAAAAAAGAAAAGGAAAATGAGGGTTGAGTAAATCCACAGGGAGTGTGACCTCTCCCCCCCCCCCGCCCCCTGCAGGAGAATGTAACCATGAAGCATGTTATTTGAAGGATGATGGTAGCAATTGAAGAAATGCAGGGTTTGGACACATCATGTAGGGTTTTTTTTGGTGTAAATGCTGTGGGGGCGCCCCAAAGGGGTGGAAATGGAAGAAAAAAACCATCTCGGTGGCCTTGGACTTTGAACACTGCACGTCTTTGATCGCCCTCTCGGGTGTTCCAGAAACATCCAACATGCTGTATTTAAAATCAGGAAATCAAAACACATGGCGTCATTTTTTTGCCGCCCTGAAACTGATTATGATGATATTGCATCATGTGATTGTAGGGGGTTTGACCTCATCATCGTAGTGTTTATGGATCACTGGGCCGCTGGCCTGGATTTCTGTTATTGAATTATGGGAAATTCATTTTTTTTTATTGAAGGAGTGGCTTCCAAATCCAATAAGACAGTCAGCAGTCCTTGGTCAGAAAGCCTTCACCATTCAGAAGCAGCAACAATGTCATTCTCCTCCCGATTGTTGGTCGGAAACAGGGGAGGATGCGAGTTTTTTTAATTTTAAATTGACAAAGAAAACAAAACCCAAAAGGTTTAAAGATCAGAGGATAGAAACAGATTTGTCACGAGGTCACAAACTCTCTTTCTCCACGTTTTCCAGCTAAACGGAATAAATCTACTGTAACTTAAGGTCAAGTGTGTTCGGTTTATTGTGAAGTATATTAAAACTAGATATTAAATTGATTTAGTTTTGATTGAAGCCTGATGGTTTTATGTTTTCCTTATCCGACAAGATTTAATGTTCACATTGAACCAACTTCTGACCTCGATATCGAGACAGAATATTGAATGTGATTCGAGGCGGAGGTCCAGAAACCGAGGATCTGGTTCCTTGTAGTGGGATCCTTGCAAAATATGCCAAAACTAAAAAATATTCTGATGTGAAACCCCAACTGGCAGGAAACCACCGCGCCATTAAAGATGCATAAAGTCATTACTGTCTTCTGGTTGAGGTTAAAGATAGTTGCAAAATGTAATAAACACAAGTAAACATTTGTTTTTGGTATTTCAGTTGTTTCAGTACTCA
Organism: Cyclopterus lumpus; assembly: GCF_009769545.1. Lineage (NCBI taxonomy): Eukaryota > Metazoa > Chordata > Actinopteri > Perciformes > Cyclopteridae > Cyclopterus > Cyclopterus lumpus. Next base: position 23,613,850 of record NC_046966.1, read on the forward strand.
AATATTTTACTTTAAACATACTTAAAAGGTAGAAACAGCACAGTGTAAAAATACTCATGTAAAGATCCTTGATTTAAAATGTTACTGAAGTAAAACTACACATTAGCGTGTACTTAAAAGTACTCATGACGAATGACCTATTTCGCAATAATATATAATTGGGTTATGACTACTTTTATATAAACAAACTGTGTACGCAGATATGAAGAAAAAACACAGCAATCCTTAGCGTTAGGTTATTATACAATAATTAAAACATAGTTTTGAATATTATCTTCCATTTCCGCTAATATAAAAGCGAGACGCTTTTGCTGTAAAGTTGTTTTATTCTCCCACATGCACTGAATTTTGCCGTAATGCCGAATAGATATGAACTGACCGGATTTCGGGGCCTCGGCACAAAGCAGGAGCTTTCTGGGGGCGGGGGGGGGTGAAACTAAAATCCTCCAGATGAATATATGCAACTCAACCTGCATGACTCCCTTCATGAAACGTAGGCCGATTCAGCAGGAAGAGGTCGTTCCATATCATATTGAGCAGGCGGAGGGAAGGGGCACGTCGTTTAATTAAAATGTGATAATAGGCAAGTCTGGTTTCACCAGGAGGCTAAAGCCTCGTGGGTTAGAGGGGGCAGTGTGTGTTCCTCTGGACGTTTTCAGGCCCCCGGAGCAGGATTGATCTTTGGCTCGGCCAGGAGAGCCCGGCCTCCTCCGGGCTTAAGGGCCACACACCTGTGCATGCATCGGGGCCGGGATAAGCCCAGATTAAGCTAAAGTTACCAGCTCTCTCCCCGCAATGTCATTCAAAACCTCAACGGCGACCGCGCCGCGGACAAAGCGCCTTTTGGGCCGTCCTAATAAACGCCATTAGCTTTGAGACATCAAACATGGAGGATTATGGGATTTTCTGGCCCTGCAAAAAAAGAAAGAAAGAAAGATGGAGGGTCTGGGGGACTCCCTCGCTCAGCTGTCCTTTCTCTGCAGAGATTACGCTACAATTTGTTTTCCTTTTTCCGCCATTTTGTACGTCCCTCCTCCTCGTGCACAGTCCACGCAAAAAAAAGAAAAAAAAAGAAAGTGGTACAGTAATCCCCTGCAGATGAAACTAAGAGCGCAGTAGAAAAGGAAGATTACACAGGGCTTTGTGGATTGTTTCTATACACATGTGCACGGGTATTTGGGAGATCTGTAGGGACTTAACATGAGAATCGAAACACACACACACACACACACACACACACACACGGGTTGGGCATAATTCATGTTTGCTATTCTTACTCCACTTCTGTGGAGAACATGAAGGGTTTAGCCTAGAAGCCGAAGTCAAGGAGTGGATACGAAGAGAAGATCAGAAAGAAAAATTATGAAACACATGAACTGTGTTGAGCACTGATTTGGCTGGATGAATATGTATTATTATTATTATTATTATATATATATATATATTATAATAATAATACATAGGTCCAGGTAAAAGCTTGGTTTTTGTTTTCCAATATATTTATTCATTTACTTATGCACAACATTTACAGAGAAACACACACATAGATGTATAAATACATATATACATACATAGATGTATATATACATAAAAATATACACATATACATACACATTCATATATATGTACAGAAAATGATATACATACATAGGTACATGTATATATATACACACATTTATATATATTCATATATACATACATACATATACTGTATACGTACACATATATATAGAAAAGATATATATATATATATACACTTTTCACAAGACCTATATATACATACATATTCATATATATATACATATAGATATATACATGCATATTTATACATATACGTACACACATATATATATATATAAGATAACCGCAACACAATGAGTTAATGTTAACATATATATATATAAAAGATAACTGCAACACAATGAGTTAATGTTAATATACAAAAGATAACTGCAACATAATGAGTTAATGTTAATATACAAAAGATAACTGCAACAATGAGTTAATGTTAATATACAAAAGATAACTGCAACATAATGAGTTAATGTTAATATACAAAAGATAACTGCAACACAATGAGTTAATGTTAATATACAAAAGATAACTGCAACACAATGAGTTAATGTTAATATACAAAAGATAACTGCAACACAATGAGTTAATGTTAATATACAAAAGATAACTGCAACATAATGAGTTAATGTTAATATACAAAAGATAACTGCAACATAATGAGTTAATGTTAACATATATATATATAAAAGATAACTGCAACACAATGAGTTAATGTTAATATACAAAAGATAACTGCAACACAATGAGTTAATGTTAATATACAAAAGATAACTGCAACATAATGAGTTAATGTTAACTCCCAAGCAGACTTCTACGTATCTCCCACTCCAGCAGCTATCGGGCCCATTCATCAGGTCACCTATAGTTTATATTCCTGCTCTGACAGAACACTGTGTACATACCATAATAATGAGAGGAGCCCCCCCCCCCCCCTGTCTGAACAGAGCCATAAGTCAAGTCGACCCTAACAGGAGTCAAAGGTTGGGCTGCTGCTAATCCATGTAACACTAGGAGAATAATCCTCACCGGCCTCTACAGTTTTCTTTTGCCTCTTTTGTTTTTCTGGTAAGTGATCTTGGAAAATGTTTCAGCGGTGGCCCCCAGTCTGCAGAGAGAGGAGCGGGGGCCCCGAAGACTAATTTGTGGGTCGTGTTGTTCCTCCTCGGGGAGTACTAGTGGCTTAGGAGACGAGGAGGAACCGAGGAGGAACCGAGAAGGAACCGAGGTGGCGTGGCGGAGCGGCGGTCCTGGTGGTTCACGATGTTACATTCACCTCTGTGTATCTCTGAGGTTTATATACAGGTATATGTTTCTTAAAAAATAAAAAAAAAACTGATGTGTTTTCATACATTTTCATCAAAAAGTTAACTTTTGGGACCAATATTTGCAGTTTACTTCCTTAAGATTGTTGAATTAGAAATAGAAAATCGTAGTTTTAAATCCAGCTACAATATTTAGGAAAAGATATATCCAGTCGTCAACGGCGTGAGATAAATATAAGTATAAGTTACGTAATTACGAGACTATGTGCGTTCCCTACCAGGACGAGCTCGACACCAACGCTCGTTCTTTATTAAAATGGATGAAACACATCGGGAAAGATGACGTTACATTTGTGCGTAGAACATGGCTAAGTTGGCTAGCGAGCTGAGCTAACGAGGGATGTTGAGCTACTGGAGACAACACCCACCTGTCACTCAAAAGGCAGCCCCTCCCTTAATAATGCTTAACTTTAAGCTTTGAGGTGATTTAAAACGGGCGAGTTCAACCCCCCTGAAGGTTGAAATATGAAGATATCAGCTATAGATACAGGATTTCTGTAAACATATTGATTTCCGCTTTAAAGTTGAGCATTTCTGCTTTGGCTTCATTTCTTTGTCGGCTTTTTAATTTAATCCGTCGACACTTTTGATATTTCTTTTTTAAAAAAAAGAAAGAAAAGGTGTATGTTTCTCAGCTCCAGATGATCCTGACAGGTATTATAAAGGTAATAATGACCAAATGGGATTTCATTAATCCTGACGGGAGCCGAGCACAGTTGACACCATGCAGTAAAGAAAAGGCAGCTAATCTAAATTGTTGTAATCCTGGAGGTATGATGGACACTTAAGCAAATATATTCTGTGTTTGTACATCTCGTAACATATACGGATTAGGTTTTCCGGCACAATATGAATCAGATAAGAATATAAACCGGAAATATTATCTCCTCCAGTGAAACGGATGAAGGGCTTTGACTTTTACCATCAGAATGTGATTAGAAACCACATGTTTCCTCACATTTGCTGTTTTTTTTCTTATTCTGCAGCCTCTATGCAAACGCATTGCATGAACACACACACACACACACACACAGCGTGGCCTTCAGGCGGGCGGAGACATCGACACTCAAGCCACGTTCAAAAAGGAGGATGCACCCGCTTCTCCCCTCGGCCGACATTGCGAAGGTCTCTTCTGCCTTAATCCTCTTTGACTTTATTCATGCAAAGGTCATCTCTGATTCTGGAAAATGGAGCGGGGTGGGGGGGCTATGGTTGTGGAGGGTCTCCCAGTGTGTGTGTGTGTGTGTGTGTGTGTGCGATGTTGTCATTTTGGATGCATTAGTCACCGGTGCTGGTCATTACTCACCAATGAAGCGTGAAACTACGCGGCCTCAAGAGATTGTGCCGCTTCCTGGAAAGTTCGCGCTTCCACAAAAGGATCCGGAGAAGAAAAGGGTCCCTCACCCCCCCCCCCCCCCCCCCCCCCCCCCCTCCGTCTTCGACGTTTTGGGGCATCGCTTTATTCACGACCGATTGATTGGCAATTTGCATTTGGACACAAAGACCTCATCGGGGGAAGGAATTCAGTGCACCTGAAGCCGCTGCGTCCTCTCGGTAACCAGCCGTCGTCACTTTGAAGAAATTAAACGCACCTTTGGGCTTTTCGTAAGGCTCTGACGCGGCCACCTTGCTTGACTCGAAGAGCATCATCAATAACACGGAAATTCATACACTTTTATTGATAAAACATTGATCTTTAGTGGAAAAGAGCATGTGCGCTACTTAATAAACTATGTTCGCTGCCGTCCCACCAGAGGCAGCCTGGTTTTTACCCATTTCCACCAATCATCTAGCGTGCCATGTGGTGCTTTGTGTGTGCGTGTTACGCTCAGAACCAGTAACGTTGATTGAATGTTATATAAATGTAGAGTCCAGGTGTGTCCAACAAATACAGGACTCCGCCCAGGAGACGGGCATTAAGGTCCCGCGTGAAACCGGTTACTAATTTTGAAGTTCCGTTAGTTTCCGTACAAATTTTACAGCATTTACATATTAATTTGTATTTAATTTATGCACCAATTATAGCCCAACCATGTTTTTTCTTAGGTGTTTTGTTGCCTCACCGTAACTGTGACACATGAACAGCGTAAAATGACGTGCTAACTTATACACCTTCTCGTGAGATTGCCAAAAGAGTGAGAAAGTAAAAGCCTTTTTTTTTTACTTAACTTCCTGTTAGTTACTAAAACACCAGAAGCTCTGTGAGCTGGCAAACTTGTATTTGCCCCCTTCAATAACTCTTTAATTCACTAATAATTACAAATAAACTTGCCCCTCCAGTTATTTAAAAGAAGAAAAAGGTAAAAAAAAAAAAAAAATGAAGGGGGGTAGGATGAAGTGGAAGAGGAAACCACTGGTCATTCTCTCATAAAAAGGAGATCAGGAGACATCTTGCTGTACTCAACTGTAACAACACATCGGTGGAGCTCCATGAAGTCGTGCAGCAGCCAGAGAGCACCGGAGCAGAGAAGTGGCAGTCAAGTTAACCAAAGTGCAGAAGAGGAAAAAGGTCACTTCTGAGCAGAGACAAAGTGCTAATTAAGAGGAGCAGGTCCACTGCCTCCACACAGAGGCGTGTTAAAAAGTCTTCATCTGTCATAAAAAGCCTCGGCGGCGGGACGTCAGAGAGCCGCTGAGCTGGAACTACACAAAAAAGCTGCCGGAGGCACCGGAGAGGTAGAAGCCCTGCTGTCAAATTTATTCATGAGCCTTTTCTCTGCATTAAATGATATTAGCTCATTTAAAGCTAACGGGGACGAGCTAATAACCTTCTTCACAAAAAATGGAAAAAAATGCTGCGACTGATCACAGCGCTGAAGTCTTTTAAAGAGGAGGTTGTAGAACCTGAAGCTTCAGGCCGTGTCTCCTGACCACCAGGGGGCGACTCCTCTGGTTGTATAGAAGTCTATGCTTCATGTGTTAAAGCTGAATTCTCTACTGACCACCAGGGGGCGACTCCTCTGGTTGTATAGAAGTCCATGCTTCATGTCTTAAAGCTGCATTCTCTCTCCTGACCACCAGGGGGCGACTCCTCTGGTTGTATAGAAGTCTCTGCTTCATGTGTTAAAGCTGCATTCTCTCTCCTGACCACAAGGGGGCGACTCCTCTGGTTGTATAGAAGTCTATGCTTCATGTGTTAAAGCTGCATTCTCTCTCCTGACCACCAGGGGGCGACTCCTCTGGTTGTAAAGAAGTCTATGCTTCATGTGTTAAAGCTGCATTCTCTCTACTGACCACAAGGGGGCGACTCCTCTGGTTGTATAGAAGTCTATGCTTCATGTGTTAAAGCTGCATTCTCTCTCCTGACCACCAGGGGGCGACTCCTCTGGTTGTATAGAAGTCTCTGCTTCATGTGTTAAAGCTGCATTCTCTCTCCTGACCACCAGGGGGCGACTCCTCTGGTTGTATAGAAGTCTATGCTTCATGTGTTAAAGCTGCAATCTCTCCTGACCACCAGGGGGCGACTCCTCTGGTTGTATAGAAGTCTATGCTTCATGTGTTAAAGCTGCATTCTCTCTACTGACCACAAGGGGGCGACTCCTCTGGTTGTATAGAAGTCTATGCTTCATGTGTTAAAGCTGCATCCGGAGCTGGCTCTCGCCTGTCGTTGTTCCCTGTTTGCCTCTTTTATTTGCTTTCATTGTCGGCGGTTTTCTTCTTCTTCTCACCACTCCCTCTCCCTCCCTCTCTCTCTCCCTCTCTCTCTCTCTCTCTCTCTCTCTCTTCTTCTCATCTCTGCAGTTTGATTGTTTTTCGGTTTTAATCGCAGCTTATTCCCGGGCCTTGTTTCCTTTTCCTTGTGTTGTCATTTCATCCTCCTCCTCCTCCTCCTCCTCCTCCTCGTCTCTGATGGCTTGTTTTCTGTTCGTGCCGTGGCTCTTTTCATGTGTCCCTCGCCGGCACAAATTGACGCTTAAATACACAGGAGGAAAAGAACAAAACAAACAGACAAACAGCAGCCAGAGAACAGATGGCGGTCTCTCTCTCTCTCTCTCTCTCTCTCTCCCTCTCTCTCTCTAACTGTGTGACATTGGAAGAAGAAAAGTGATGGCGCAACACGATGAAACACCCGAACCAAAACCATCGAGAGGCTGCAGACTTACTGTACATGAGCTTTGCATGAACGACAGATAAAAGGCTCTAAACTCGACGCCGTGCCTTTAAATCCTGAAGGATAACGGCGGTTTATTTACAGCTTATATTGGCCATATTGTTTACCACGGACAGTCTGCTTTCTCTTCCACAAATGTTTGGCCAGCCAAAATTATTGTCTTGACTGCTTGTGTTTCCCGGCTGGAGTTCAACTGGGCCGGATTTTAAGAAACCGTTCAGCGTCGTTACGTTTTTTTGTATCTGGAGGAACAAAAAAAACAATTGTCTGGACGTATAATATGGCCGACGTGATTACATCGACGCCCTGCTCCTTTGTCTTGCAGGTGAAAAAAAAACTTTATTTTGGTCAAGAAATCAAACCCGGCATTTGTTTTGTTTTTTTTATACCAAAAGACAAATTCCTTGAGGAAGGATGATCAAACTTTTGAAACCTTCATGCAGATATGTATTTTCCGCTTGTATGCTTCAACAGATGATAAAAGTCAGTGTAATGTCAGGGAGACATTTTAGTGACGCCAACGCCACTCCTCGATTCCCCCCCCCCCACATCTCCAATCTCGACGCAACAATCTTATCAGAGCTTTTGCAGAAGAGACTCCGGGGAGCAGCGGAGGAATTGAACGTGTGAACCACCAAACTGAGCCGAATCGCCAAACAGATAACATAAAACAGTTTTATCAGCGAGCCGGAGAAACTCTGTTGGAAGAAGGGGAAGGAGAAGAGCGAGTGGGGGGGTGGGGGCGTCCAGGTGAGTCAGAGGTAACTGTCTTTATTACAGCACCAGACCCATTACATCGCCGCTGGTCTGAGCCCAGCCTGGGCCTTTTCAACTGGGAGGTACAATTGAGGAATCAGGCGGGCGGGTGATGAAAACGATAGTAAATATTTTTTTTAAAGGCGTTCTGGTATCCTGCCACCGCAGAGCCACTTGACATTTCTGATGACATTTGAGCCCGTTTGAATCTGCTTGAAATTGCGGCGTTTCATCCCGACGTTAACGCTGCACTTTAGATAAAAGAAGAAGAAGGAGGGGGAGAAGAAACTCTTATCTCAGAGATTATGCCGGCGTATTATACGAGGGGGGTATTACGCAGCGCTAATAGTGCATGTAGATACTTCACAAATGATACTAAAAATGCCTCGCATCCACACACACAAGGAGGATTTGTCCCTTTCTGGTAAAAGAATACTTCCGAGTATGCAAATGCACACAAAAGAATTAGGGCTTAACAGATTTGACTCACTCAAACAATGGCGTGCGGCTCTTTTTCCCAGGATGCAACTGTCCGTCAGTTTGCAGGATTAAGGCTCTGGGATGTGACAATGTGTTGAATGGAAAAAAGGACAAAGAGACACTTCTTTTATTATAGGGATATGACTATAAATGCCTCTCCCATTACGCCTGACGGATGATTAAAGCCTGAAGGAGGGGAGGCCGCCCACTGCCCCCTGTAGGCCAATCCTGCTCACAGCAGCTATGGGTTATTTTAGGGGTTTTACTTGGGCACCGTCTCCCGAGCGGTGACATGCTCAATCTGGTGGAAGTGTGGGTCCGCTACACAGATGAATGTGCTCGGTGTTCCCACCGCAACGTGTTGAGAGGTTCGAGTTCTGGCTGTTGTCGCGGTAACCAGGACGAACCCCCCCCTCCCGCCTACCCCGAGAACGAGCTCACCGACTCCTCGCACGTTGCAGGCGCCCGCGAGAAAGAGAGATTTGTGTGTGTTTGTGGTATTTTAGGAGAGATTTAATGAGATTAGGTCCTTTTGTTGCAGTTGATATACATAAATGCATATTTTGTTTCACCGTCTCTTTAACGTCCTGAATGGATAAAATGCCGAAACTAAATCTGGTCCCTGTGGACAGTGAAAGGTCTGACTCATCATTTTATGTGGCCTGACTGTCAATGATTGACCCAAATGCAGGTATTATATTCTATTATTCAGGTGCATTCGTTAGCGTGTTGAAACAGAACCAGAGGGGAGACCACAACAGATGAATAAAGTGACACAGGTTGCGTCTAGCGATGGTCTTTCTGGGGTTAGAACCGGTTGCGTCTAGCGATGGTCTTTCTGGGATAGAACCGGTTGCGTCTAGCGATGGTCTTTCTGGGGTAGAACCGGTTGCGTCTAGCGATGGTCTTTCTGGGGTAGAACCGGTTGCGTCTAGCGATGGTCTTTCTGGAGTAGAACCGGTTGCATTTAGCGATGGTCTTTCTGGGGTAGAACCGGTTGCGTCTACCGATGGTCTTTCTGGAGTAGAACCGGTTGCGTCTACCGATGGTCTTTCTGGAGTAGAACCGGTTGTATTTAGCGATGGTCTTTCTGGGGTAGAACCGGTTGCGTCTAGCGGTGGTCTTTCTGGGGTAGAACCGGTTGTATTTAGCGATGGTCTTTCTGGGGTAGAACCGGTTGCGTCTACCGATGGTCTTTCTGGAGTAGAACCGGTTGTATTTAGCGATGGTCTTTCTGGGGTAGAACCGGTTGCGTCTAGCGGTGGTCTTTCTGGGGTAGAACCGGTTGCGTCTAGCGGTGGTCTTTCTGGGGTAGAACCGGTTGCGTCTAGCGGTGGTCTTTCTGGGGTAGAACCGGTTGCGTCTAGCGGTGGTCTTTCTGGGGTAGAACCGGTTGCGTCTAGCGATGGTCTTTCTGGGGTAGAACCGGTTGCGTCTAGCGATGGTCTTACTGGGGTAGAACCGGCCGCCCTCCTTCAGCTGCCCCCTGTATGTTTGGGCGATCTTCTTCCTGTATCGTGTTCACGTATGAGCCGTCAACCCGGTTCAACATCCTCCTGCGAACGCGCTCTTTCTGCTGGAACGTTTTCATCTGTCAGGACTGCGAGATTGTCGACATTCTCTGGTTTTGCCTGCTGGGTTTCTGTCCGACTCGCTCCGTTCGGATTCCTCGACGACTTTCGTTTCGTCCGTTTTTTGGCAGCTGCTTTTCTTTTTTTTCTCTTCGGCCTCTCTGGTTTGTTTTCCTCTACGCAGATGAGCCTCTCCTAAATATAGGAGTTATATTATCGGAGAGTCCGGTTGGGACCAGGTGTCTACATGGACCAGATGTCTACAGAGAACTACCAACCTGTCCTTCAAAAAATACAACTCTGTTAGAAAGGGTCAAAAGGTTTTCCGAGACATTTGGTTTCAGTTGGTCTCTTTTCCTGAGTAAACTGAGTTGAAGGGGTCAAAGATCACTTTTGGTCATTTGATGAATGAGGACTATTTCATTTCTTTGAGTCTATTACAATTCAATGTATTTGAGATTTAAAAAAAATGGCTATCCACTCTGTGTGTGTGTGTGTGTGTGTGTGTGTGTGTGTGTGTGTGTGTGTGTGTGTGTGTGTGCACGTCTACATTTGGCCCGTTCTAAAAAAAAACGCTGAGGAACGCTGACCTTGCATGTCCCACTGGGAGCTGGTCAGTAATCCCCTCAGTGTTTAATAACCTGATCCGAGTGTTTACGGGCTTCATTATATCAAAAGGAGTGGAGCTCCTGTTTTTTTTTTTATTATTTCTCGTGGCACGCCGCGTTGGAATTGGCTTCCCCCCCCCGGCAATTTATTTTTCTATTAGCCGAGCCGTGTGAAGTGCGATTGGGCGGTCAGCGAGCGGGTCGGTGGAGGAGCTGCTCGGCCCGATAACAGATCCCGCTCAGCTCGCTGCTGATTGGCTGAAAGATAGGAAGCACAGGACTGACCGGGCCAGCAGGGAAATGCCAACTCACCCTTTTTAATTTTTTATTTAAAAAAGTATTTAAAGATACATTCCCTGTGCTTCTGACGCACACACACACACACACACACACACACACACACATGGCCAAATCTCCGCTTCAGAAAGATCATATTTGGGGATCTTGGACAGTAAAACCAAACCAGTTGTTTACACAGAGATCCACTCATTCCACTAATTGAGTGCGATAAGCAGTCAGATAAGTGACGATGGGAACGGGGGGGGGGGGGGGGGGGGGGGGGCGGGATGGAGCAAGGGATTGTGGGTAGGGGGATGCTGCCTGGCAGGTGAAGCCCAGCGTGAGGGGCAACGGAGGAGGAGCACCTCCTCCTCGACCTCAGAGGAAGGAGGCTGAAGGTGGAGGATGGATCCCCACCAACATCACCACCCTCCTCCTCCTCCTCCTCCTCCTCCTCCTCTTCTTCCTCCTCCCGCTGTGGACAGCGAGGAGAAGCCTCACAGGTCTTTTAAATGACCTCTCAAAGCAAATATCTCTGTCTTTTATTAATTTGTTTTCATTGATTTTATATTATTTTATTGTTTAGTATTTTAATTTGTGTTATTTGATTGTATTTCCTCTTTGCTGTCCTGACATTATTTAATCCTGTAAAGTTTTTTTGTATTATTATTATTATTATTATTATTACTACAGTCGCGATGGAAATATTCTGATTCTCTTAGTAAAAGTACCAATATACTATAAAAAATATTACATAAAAAGCAAAAGTCCTGCATTAAAAAAATAGGTAAAAGTTTAAATAGAAAAACATTTAAAGTGTCATAAGTCAAAGTCCTCAAATGGCTTTTTGAGTGTTCTGCAATTGCATCGCATCTCTCTATATTATTATTATTATTATCCTCCTCCTCGGGGATTCTAGCTGCATGCAGACAAAGATCAGCGGCTTCTTTCAACGGGGGGGGGAACGCCGCCAGGCAGATGCTGAGAAAACATCTGGTCCAGAGAAGAGACGTGACCCTCACACACACACACACCTTTGTTGATGGTAATAAGAGGGGTAAAGTAGAGATGCTACAAGGTGAAGATACTCTGGTGTGCTTTCCAAAATGTAAAGTCAATAATAACAGTAAGTGTCACTTTGCCATTTAACTGCTTTAATTGCAATTGTGTATATTTAAAAAAAATTAAAATATAGGAGAAAGTTGCTTAAAATGGAAATACTCAGTTCAAGTAAACACAGTACAGTACTTGAGTAAACATACAATCATGTACATCTATATCAATATATCTTCAGTTTATTGAGATTTAGTCCAGTTTTCTCTCTTTTAGCTCCGTTTTTGGTCTCCACCATCTTCTGAAGGGAAACATCCGTCTCTTCAGCTTCTAAATCCTGTTTGCTGAACAGATCGTGCCCAGATATTGTATATAAAACCCAAACTAGGAGCTAAAAGTGGCTAAAAACTGGAACTTCTACATTCAGAACGGTGACAAAACAAACGTGAATCCCACGATCTCTCTCTAAAGCTCCAGTGGCCTCCATAAAGAAACTAGACGGTAAAGAAAAGCCTGTATTTGGGGGTTTTCCAAGCAGAAGGAACCAGCCGCCTGTAATAAAGCAGAGCAAGGTCAGCAGACTCCCCATGTGACAGCACTCCGCCCCGGATTAGCTGCTGTAAGCCTATTAAAGTGGTTCGGACTACACTCCACTCTGCATACGGTGATGCAGGACGGCCGAGAGGTCACAGGTCGACAACGGGGGCCACCAGGTGTGCTGCTGGAGTGCCCTTGAGCTAGAGTGTCACTTATAAATCAGGAACATACCTGAATTTAAAATGTGGCCTTTATGCATCAAATCATGACACAGAAATCCTAAAAAAAAGGTAACCATCGTGCCAACTTCCTGATTGGCCTACAAAAATATGTAATTCCTTCACTAATCAGCTTCCCCTTTACGGGATAGAAGCATATATATATACGTATATATGTATATATATATATACACACATACATATATAGATATATATACACACATACATATATATACACACATACATATATATATACATACACATATATATGCAAATATATACACATATACACATACATACATATATATACATACATATATATACACATACATATATATACACACACACACATATATATATACATATAATAAACATGAATATATACACATATATAATATAATATATACGTATATATAATATATGTGTATATACATTATATATAATGTGTATATATACACACATAATATATAAAATATTTATATAATCTTTGGCATTTCGTCTCAATCAGCAAATAAACGCAGATTTTGCTGTATATTTACTAATAACATAATTATCCCCTCTGGTGTCGTAAAATAGGCAGAAATAATAAAAGCCAACATGGTAACGAAAAGACTTTAATTCAACAGATTACAATCGGCATCAGAAAGTAAACTAAATGTAAAGATATCTTTAAATGTTTTGTTTTTTTTCCTCAACTCTTCGGGTCACTTTTGCCCAGCTTCCGCTCCTTGTAGTCCGGCGGCAGCAGCGGGCTGAAGCTCAGCAGCGGCAGGTCGGCCACCGGGTAGCGCTCCTTCGCCTGGGGCCAGCTCTCCCTGAAGCCTCGGGCGGGCGGCGGGGGCGGTGGGGGCAGGTCGCAGTCGTCGTGGTGGCGGTGGCGGTCGACGGGGTCGGGACGGGAGCCGCTGCCGTCGCACCGGACCAGAAACTCCCCCCGGTGGTGCCGGTGGTACAGCAGGCCGGCCGCCACCAGCAGCATCAGGATGAGGAAGCTGAGCAGGAAGAAGAGCACGTACACGGCTTTGGTCTCCGCGGACAAGCCGGAGCTGCAACCTGCGCCGCAAACAAAACAGGAAGTCAACAGCTGGGTCAACATCTGGACTTCCTTCGTACTGAAGCGGTTCACCTCACCTGCACTCAGGTCCAGACAGATGGTTCCTCCCGGGCCCTGGCGAGACTTGTCCTGGAAGCCCGGCTTGCAGCGGCACGAGTACGAACCGAACTGGTTCAAGCAGTCGGCGTTAACGTCACAGAGCACCAGCTGAGTCCCACACTCGTTTACATCTGAAACACACACACACACACACACAATTCCTGATGGTTTTTTTTTTTTTACACTTCATTTGTTCATGTTTATTGGCTTTACTTGGATTATGTTTCACCAGGCTTCAGCCTTCGGGTCGGAAAAGTGAAGCCAATGCAGAAGTGTCTTAAACCTGCATTCTCTCTGCTGACCACCAGGGGGCAACTCCTCTGGTTGCATAGAAGTCTATGCTTCATGTGTTAAAGCTGCATTCTCTCTCCTGACCACCAGGGGGCGACTCCTCTGGTTGCATAGAAGTCTATGCTTCATGTGTTAAAGCTGCATTCTCTCTCCTGAACACCAGGGGGTGACTCCTCTGTTGTATAGAAAAGTCTTGTAACAGTATTTTTAAAGTGTGGTATTAGTACTAATATTACATTATACTAGTATTAGTTCCTGAAGTCTAGGATCTGAACACTTCCTCCCCCACTAAGGGAGTGAACACGTGTTTTGCGGTGGAAATCAAAGAGAACGTTTCCTCTCCGTTTCCCAGTGAAGACTCGAGCCTCGCCGTCACCTGCAATGGACACCGAGATGAGGACGGCCTTCCTGCGGTTCCCGCTGACGTCGTTCCCGGCAGTGATGAGGCCCTGCAGGCCGGAGTGGAGGACCTGGTGCACCTGCGGGCCCCCGTGCTCCTGTCCGATCTGCAGCCAGAGGATGTACAGCACCCCCGTGCTCAGCCTGCAGACACACAACCAGGACGCGTCACTCATAACGCCACCGGGTTCACAGGTTTTGAGATGCAAGACTAGAGGATGCAAGTGAAGGAAACGAGGATGCAAAAACGAGAGACTTCGAGATGGATCCTAGTGAAAGTGAAAACATTCAGGGAAACCTGACTGATGTGTTCTCCCCGACCTCTACACCCCCACCTTTTTATTCTTTTAGACGACATGGACAGCGGCGTCCGCAGAGCCTTCAGCTGCTCGCTGATCTGCAGAAACACAACAACGTCACTACGAGCATCGGCGACGCCCTCGTTCCCTTTTTCCCCAATAACCCCCAAATTAAACTAAATAAAAACGTGGAACAGGGAGCACCTTCGATGTCTCGGCGGTGTTGCCACCAACGTACCAAAGCCTTCACCGGCAGCGACCTGGACAGGTTGTCCCACGTCTCCTCGGAGTCCGGTCTGAAGTTCACTTCAAGAGCCACTTCAAACAGGTGATCTGTCAGACACATACACACACACACACACACACCTCACATTTAAACAAGTCAAAGCATGAAATGCATTCAAATTAACCTCCAACATGCATCTATGGATGCCATAGAGTTAGGTCAGTTGGCACAGAACATTCAGTCCAATACTCACCGCCAGGAAGATGTGGAACGTCAGAGTGATTTCTAAAGTTGACTACGAGAGAGAGAAAACAGACTCATTTCAGATGCAAACGATACAGTTAGATATGTTTGTGTAGAAAGAAATAGCAAACAGTCTCAAGACAAGAATCCGGTGGGACCGATGAGCTCGTCGTGTATGAATGTCAAATGCCTCGGGAACTACAAAACGACCTTGTGGCTGGTTTCAAACTGTCGATCGAGGTGTTCTGGGACCAAAATACTCGTATAAACCACCCTTTGCTCGAACATGTCTATTTTCTCTTGGCCGATCCGGGAACGGCAGCAAAGCAGCGCTTCGGCTCAGATCAGTTCCTCCCAAAATCCCACCCAACCCCTTTTCAGGTTTCTCCATTGTTGCCCACGTGAGCGTTGAAGGACTATACAGTCCCCTTTTGAGGACGCGACCAAAAACGGCTAGAGTTTCAGACCCCCGCCCCCTCTCTAGGAGTTTAGATCCAGAACAATGTGTGGAGGTGAGCCCAACCATCTCTAGTGGATACTGGTCCAGCTTTCTCACCAGCTCTGGTTCCCGGGTTACACCCAATGCCTATCCCTGACCGTGGTGGGCCTACATGGCAGAGGATCCATGTAGATTCTTTAATTGTTCTCAAGGATTAACCTCCAGATACTCGCCCGCAAACCTCCCAGGTCCGGCTCCAGGAGGTGGCCCCGGTTACCCTTTTTTAGGGCGAGGAAGCAGAACTCTTTTCGGGCCAATTCATACTTTCAGTGAGACTAAAAATACAAGGAACTTCAAATCCCAGATCTCAGGCCACATTCAGTACCTTTTAACCGTCACGACAAGCTTTTAGTCATAGATGTAAAAGAAAGCATTTAAAAAAAAGATCTAGGCGACGGTAAATGTAGTGAAACATAAATACACTAACGGTTCCCCCTGTGGTCCGACAGCAGCTCCACGATGTTGGGGTGAGGATGGGTCTGCTTAGTCTTCTCTGGTTCTGGTGCTGCGGAGGAGACGGGGTGCTGGTCTGAGGCCTCCCTGACCACCGTCCTGTTCTCACCCTCCGCCGTCCTCACCTCCTCCGACGGACTCTCCTCCGGACGCGCAGACGCTTCCTCCGGACGCGCAGACGCTTCGTCCGGACGCGCAGACGCTGCGTCCGGACGCGCAGACGCTGCGTCCGGACGCGCAGACGCTGCGTCCGGACGCGCAGACGCTGCGTCCGGACGCGCAGACGCTTCGTCCGGACGCGCAGACGCTTCGTCCGGACGCGCAGACGCTTCGTCCGGACGCGCAGACGCTTCGTCCGGACGCGCAGACGCTTCGTCCGGACGCGCAGACGCTTCGTCCGGACGCGCAGACGCTTCGTCCGGACGCGCAGACGCTTCGTCCGGACGCGCAGACGCTTCCTCCACATTGATTCGTGTGGTCGTTGGGCTGCTCGTGGTGGGTCGGGGCCCCTGGTTCTGACCGCCGTGTTGCTGCTGTGGAGACGTAGGAGTTGGAGTGGCCCCTCTTTCGGACAGAGTGGTCCCCTGTACGAATGTCGGCACTGTGGACGCCGCGGTGTTGGACGGGTAGGCGGGGCTGTTGGTTTCCGACTCTGCAAGTTGGTTTTCACCGCGCTGAGTGAAGAGAAGGTGGCATTAATACTTTCTAAATACTTCCAACACACAGAAATGAAACACACTTTTGGGGGTTTTGCCGCTACAGCCTCACTTGAACCGGCACAGATGTTAGAATCCGGCTTTCGCGCTACTAGATTCCCACCTGAGGATCTGTGTCTGAAGGTTGATCATAGTAGTCGTACACGAGATCCGTATTGGCCGGCGACGCACTCTCCACCAAATCAGAGTCCATCTGTTCCTCATTCATGACAATTTCGTTGAAGTCCATGAGTCCAGCAGATGGTTCGGACTTCTCGTTTGTCTCTGTGAACTCCTCATGTGGGTTGTAAACCACCAGGGGTCCAAACGCCTGGTAGCGGCCATAGAAGCCTCTGTACGGCGGGCTGGGCCATCCCCCGATCAGCAGCACCACGTACAGGGTGTTGGAGGAGGACGTGTACTTGGCCTCCCGCCAGCACTTCTGCAGGACCCTGTGAGTCCTGAAACCTCCGGCGGGCTCGTCCACATGAAGCTGGTCCTCTTTGAGGAGGCAGTCGTCGTCAGGGGTCATGTCCTCCAGGTGGAGGTGGATCCTCTTGGCGGGATCCACCTGGATGGTCCAGTTGCACCACAGGGGCGGGTTGGAGCACAGGTAGTCCGGGGAGAAGAACTCGCCGCCGTCAGCGTGCAGCAGCTGCTGGCAGCTCCGCATGGCGAAGAAGGCGCCGCCGTCCCCTCGCCGGCCATCTGAGGAAGAAACAGACGTAGAGACACCAGATGTTTCACCTCATTGCACAAGTCTGCATTACGGATTATACGGCCGACCGACTCCCAGAAGCATCTCTACTCTCTGGACTCGTTTCAAAACTTGAAAAAGGACTTCAGTCGAGTTTTTAAAGAGTTTCCGGAAAGTAAATCTACACAAAATGGTTTTAAAACTCTTTGGAAAGTTTGAAAGTATGAAAGTTCATCATTAAGTACATACTTATGGATAAGATACACACCAAGTGTGTCTATATGATTTTATTTATACATATAAATGTAATTTGTGAAAATCCCCCCCCCCCCCCACCTAATCACTGAGCGACCCCCTGAGGGGGGCCTGGACCTCAGGTTGGGAACCACTGCTCTAGGGAGATGTCACCAACATCACACATGCATGGTTAACATCTGGGACCTTCACTTTTATTAATGCTTTTATTTTTTAATAACTCCTGAAGCCGACTTGATTTCCAAAAAAGCACAAAGAATAAATTTAAAATAAAACAAAACACCTTCAGGTTTGTTGGCTTCCTCTCGGTTAACCTTCAAGAAAAGAAACACACGGGAAGGAATTATATTCCACAATTTTTTTTTTAAAACACACACAAAACAAGCTGATTTTCAAACAGCCTCACCTGAGAGTCACAGGGTTTCCAAAAGGTACCAAAGAGCAGCAGAAATATGAGCAGCACACCTTTGGAGCTAAAGCTGTTCTCTCGTGGCATTATTACTAACTGGAGCTTTTTCTTTTAATAATTTTTTCTGTTTGACTTCTTAAATGTGTGGAGGTGAAGGCCGGTCGAGCTTCACAGCTTCAGTTAAACTTGCTGGTTTCTTTTCCTGCGTCAGCAGCTGAAACTCATCAACCAGCTGATTGAGTTTCTCTTTGCGGGGGTGTTGGAACCGGCTTTGTCCACCAGAGGTCGCTGTTGCCTTTCCCCCCACATTCAGTCTTTTCAATCTCCTCTTCAGGTAAACTCTGTTTATGTGCAGTAACCACCTACATATTCTATTTTATAGTATATTAAGTGAATAATATAATAGGGCGTTGTGTCTGCCAACAGCTAGAAAATGGGTTTATAATATTACATTTATTAATAATACAAGCACTTTTATTTAATTTTTTTACAATAAATGCAACTAAAGTATTAAAAATAGAATATTCAAAAATGGAATCAAATCTATTTAAAGACACAAACATGACATTTTTTTAATTCATTTTTTTACTGACTGGAAAATATTTTAATGACCAAAACCATTTAAACAAACAATAGAAAAGAAGACTTTCATTTAAACCAAACTCAATTTATTATTTAAACACGCGTACTGTATAAACACAAACACCCAGAATGAAAGCCCAGAAAGAGCAGCAAGTTTCACAATTATCATACAAATGTAAAATTATAATTTAAAAAGTTTCTGTGTGTATATAAATATATATATATTATATATAATAAATATATATAATTATGAATACAGACAAAACACTTCATACAGTCGTTTAAGTACAACACAGGTCGTAGGTGTGTGTATTTGTACCTCTTTAATTGCTCTTGCATAGTTTCTATTTTTACCTTTATTCCTATTCTTAGTTTATAAAATTATTTTTTTACTGGAACACCTGAGTTTCTCCTCCGATCAATAAAGGACGTATCTCATCTCATCTTACATCAGTCCTGTAAACAAAAAAGACCTGTAAACATTATATGCACAAGTGAAATCCATGTCTGGTAAACTCCGTTTTTCTTTTGTTTTAGCTTAATAATGCTATAAAATACAAAAGTGTCTGGAAAGAAACCAACAGAGTCTGGTCACCTCCCAGGAGTTATCACCTTTCATTCTAAAATGTGATAACTCCATATTTTATGGATATACGTAGAGATATATCAGAACTTAAAGGGACAGTTCACCCGATTATCACAAATACAGGTTTTCCCTCTTACCTGTAGTTCTGTTTATTACATGTAGATTGTTATTTTATTATATTTAAATAATAAGCAAATGTCTCTACGGCCACCCAAACAGCTCACACCAAAACAATTAAGATTAATGAATAGCACAACGGGTAAGAGGTCCGCCGACACGGTGTTGCCGAGCAGGAACACCGTCGCCACAGTGCGATCTTTGTGGGAGGAGCTTTGTCCCCCCCCCCCCCCCCCCACTGTGATTGGGTGGCTAGGGATAATTTAAAAAAAGCAACGGTGACGAACTGATGAAACTGCTGAAGAAAAAAAAAAAAAAGATCGTAATGCCAAACGCTCAGCGCAGAATTAACGCTGCAAAATAAATACAGGGCGTTCCAAACTTTTCAAATAATTTAAAAAATATGCAGAATATGAGTCCTAAAATTAGCCGGCTAACGTGCAAAAAAGCTTGCGAGTTTTTGAATCTTTGGACCTCGCATTAGCATTAGAGTTAGAGAGGGAAAATGTTTGAGGTTTTCAGAGCATATATATATATATATATATATATATATATATATATATATATATATATATATTACATTACATGTCATTGAGCTTTTGTCCAAAGCGACTTAGTGAATTCAACCATGAGTGCAAACTCAAGAATAACAAGAATCAAGAAAGTAACATTTCTTCAAGAAAGCCAAACTACTAAAATACCACAAGTAATACCACAAGTAATTGCCATTCAAGTGCCACTGAAGTGCTAATCTGTTTTTATTCAAGGTATAGTCGGAAAAGATGTGTTTTTAGTTTCCGGCGGAAGATGTAGAGACTTTCTGGATATGGTTACATATGGTTCTGCTTGGACTTGAGGATCGAACAGAACTAAACGAGGGATGAGGCGTTCACGGGCAGACGAGGTCCGGATGGACGATCCAGGACCAGATCCTCTTCATCTCCTGGGGCGTCCGGCTGTGCACCAGCATCAGGCTCCGGTAGACGCAGGGGCTGAACCTGTACTTCTCCTCGATGTTGAAGGTCCTGAAGCCGCTGTGCATCTCCGGAGCCAGGCCCAGTTTAGCCAGACACATCCCCGTGTAGACGTCGTCGATGGGGTACAGGACCACCCGCCGAGACGCGTTGTAGAGGCGCAGCGCCAACTCCCCAGAGTACAGGTACCCTCCGCCTCCCGCGTAAGGCGGGTACCGCCCCGCAAACACGCTCTCCGGGACAAAATACTTGAGCTTCCGGTCTCGGTGCGGACCGGCTTTGCTGATGACGTCGCCTATAAAGAAATCTCGGACCTTGCTCTCTGCGAGGCCTTCGAGGAGGTCGAGGACTCGCAGCGTGTTGATGAAGACGTCGTCGTCGCCCTTGAGGACGAACCGGGCGCTGGGGCAGTTTTGTCCGAACCACTTCAGGAAGAGCACCTCCTTCAGGGTCAGGTTGTAGAAGGAGTCCCTGTAGTCCCACTGGAGGAGGTCTCCGTGAAGCTCCGCCTCGTGGCCCAACATCCCCTGCAGGTCTGGCAGGAGGTCCGCCGACACGGTGTTGCCGAGCAGGAACACCGTCGCCACAGTGCGATTGGCCAGGGTGCCCACCCGACCCCACGTCTCGCGGATGGCCTGCCGCCGGTCGAAGTGCGGGATCAGGGACTTGACCGCCAGCAGCAGGAAGGGGTCCCCGTCGCAGACGCGGGACTGGTCGATCAGCATAGGGTATGTCCTGCAGCGCATGTGCAAGAGGAAATCCTGGAAGTGCTGCGGTAGGGAGTCGTAGTCCTCGATCTGTGCGGAGACCCTGGGGTCTGGTTCGCAGGGGTCGAGCGGCCCGGTGTCGTTCAGCCAATCGGGCAGCGAGCTGAGGATGGGGTTGTGGGTGAAGTCCAGGTACTGCTGCTCCTTGTTCCAGAAGGAGCCGCTCCGCTCCGGCACGCGCCAAAACTTCGTTGTCGGGATCAGGATCCTCTTGCGGACGCTTTTGGCGGGCCCGAAGTTCCACGGACACAGGACCAGGACGCAGACGAGGACAGCGAGCGCCACGCAGAGCACCCTCGTCTTTTGGCACGCCACCTGCATGGTGCCTCTTCTCTGCGCCTGCGCAGACAGATAAGGGAACGACAAATGTGAGAAAATCTGATTTAAAGTGTCGAAAGAAGACAAGTTCAAATCTGCAGAATCTGGACTCACAACAGAGACGGGAGATAGAGGGAGGTTTGGAAACATGGAGACGGCTCAACTCGAAGCTTCTAGAGAGAATGAAATGGTAAGAATCTGGATCATCAGCAGCAGTCCCCCCCCCCCTGTTTGGTTTCAAAGCTCAGACCTTTGCACAC
This sequence comes from Cyclopterus lumpus, assembly GCF_009769545.1. NCBI lineage: Eukaryota > Metazoa > Chordata > Actinopteri > Perciformes > Cyclopteridae > Cyclopterus > Cyclopterus lumpus. Next base: position 23,635,583 of record NC_046966.1, read on the forward strand.
TATCCGCATTTCTTTTCTTTTCTTATTTTAATCTCTAATCCTGCAGGAACGAGCCTAAGAGCATTTTGTTGTTCCTCGCCTCCTTTCTCCCTCCTTACTCCCTCCTCCCCCTCCTCCTCCTCCTCCTCCTCCTCCTCTTCCCTCGGACGGGAATCACACGTTTCCAATTCAGCCGCCGCCGCGCATGACGCCGGTTTCCTGCCAGCATTCTGCTGAGCGACACAGACGAGCGCATTCATGAACCGGCGGCCTCGTTTTCCAGACAGAGGCGCCACTCGATGTCACCGTTGCCTCTAAAATACTTTTATTTAAAGTTTGAAATTCATTTGTTTTCACCTATTTTTTTCCTCGACTTTTCTGGCATGAAGTTGTGTGAAGTTTAAAAAGTCGTACATCACCTGCGGCTGGGGTGGAGGTGATGGGTCAGTTGGGTCTGGTGGAGGCCCAGACCCCTCCTGGCCTCATGTGGACAAGATCTAGGGTGGAGGAGGAAGAGGAGGAGGAGGAGGAGGTCGCTGTTCCTGGAGCCATCTGGAGTTCAACACAAAGACACTCCAGCCAGGGAGAAGACGTCCGCCATTATTATTTAGGGGTTGTTTTAATGACGAGGGATGCGATGCTCCGTTCGGACCGATGCTCTAAAGGAGGCGGAGCCAGACCCCGAAGAACCTGAACAACAGACGGGACAATAAAAAGTTAATTTAAGGGCGAATGTAATTTATTGCGGCTCGTAAAAGCCTGAACCATGAGAACGAGGTGATACGACTTGTTATAAAAAGCTGTAAATTCACATTGCGGTCGTGTCTTGATATCGATAAACCCGCCCCGATAATGCCGGTGTCAATATGAGAGACAAGGTTTTTTTTTTTTAGACCAAATTTCATATTGAATGCATTTGAGGAATTGATGGATCACGTCTGCTTACGATGGTTTAAAGGTTGAGAAAACAGAGAACGCGGCCTTATATTTCCATTTTAATGTTTGCATCTTGAATATTAACACTGATATTCATTGAAGGTCATTTTGTTTCCAGCTGAGAGAAGATGCTGTTGTTTTAAAAAAAAAAAGGTAAACAAAGTCCTCTCGAGACTCTGAATGCTTAGAAAATGCTTCGGTTGAGCAAGAAATCGGAAGAAAATGAAAGAAAAGAGCGGTTTATCTGTCTATTTTTTAAATAAAAAAATTAAAAATAACGAGCAACAACACAGAAGCATGACAACATTCTTCTTCTGTTGATGGTGATTTAAAATAAAATATTTCAGTTAAGTTTCCGCCCTGGTCTTTGAAACAAAAAGGCGTCAGAAGGCGAACGCAAAGTCTCCTTTGTGTGCAAAACAATTCATTATGAAATATGTAATTGTGTCCATTGTGCAACAAGGATTAATCAAAGGCTCGGTGGACTTCTCCCTCATACCGGTTTACTCGGCAGCATTTCAACCAGATCACTTTTGTCAGCTGACGGTTTGAACAAAAAATAAACAATGATATATTTAACTGTGATTTCATCTGTTTTATAAAATGTCATTCTGTTCTCAGTTTGTCCACACGAAATAATGAAGAACCTCTAAAATCAGGGTTTTTTTTACACGGCGAGGCCTCTGAGGGGCGGGGCCTGTGAGGGGGCGGGGCCTCCGAGAGGCGGAGCCACAGGAACCCGTCAACAACTTCAGTGTTGCTTCTGTTCTGAAACTGATTTTCTTTTAATTAAAATTCACACAAACCACAAATCCTTTTCGTGTTTCCGTACATCACTTGATGACGGATAAATATTTTAATAAAACGCCACTGAGTACATTTACTTCAAGTACTTCAAGTACAATTCTGACATTCTGCACCATCATTAGTTGTACTTTATACATATAACAGCCTACTTATTATATATATATATGTATATATATATATATATATATATATATATGATACACTACTATAATACTTATATACACAGAAGTACACAACGTATCTAAAAGTACGAACAACATCAAAATACTCATATATGTTTGTTAGAAATAAAAACAGAACAATATTATATTATATGATATCAGAGTACTTTTTACTTACTTTAAAGTAAATGTTGCCGTAAGTAACATTTTTGAATTCAGGACTTTAACCGCGACATTTAAACTATTTCTTTTTTTTAACATTTATTTAAGCAATTGAGTTTCAATTGAAGGTGTCAATTCACATTGCAACGAAAAGGAGCTCCACCTTTTTGAGTTTTAATTATAATAAATAACATGTACCTCCATTGAAACTCTCATTTAGATTTACTGACTTTAATCTTACATTTCATACGCAAAACACTCACATTTGATTTTTTTCTTCGAATAATTTCTATGATGTCCCCAAAAGTTAGAGTAATATAAAGTAATATAGAATAATTATGAATAAAAACCTGATTGGTGCAATAAATGTCAAACTTCACCTGCAGTTCAGTACTTTTAGACAAAACCAGAGGCGACTTTTCTGTTTTCTGTTATTATAAAAACATAATTCACTTTATCGTGACACAGACGGGCTCCTCGCGCGCTCGTTGTGAAAATGCAAACGGAAGTCCAGAGTTGATCAACAGGCTCGTGCACCTGAACCAAAGGTCATTTACAGGTGGCGCGCGCTTTTATTTTGTTATTTCTATTGTTTACCTTTGTTTGGTGTGGGGATCCGGTGGCCGCGCGCTGGTCCTCGTGAGAGCACGAACCTCTTGTTGCTGCTGCTCGCGAAGCCTCTAATCTCCCACAGGAACACACGCGCGCGCACACGCACCACACACACACGCGCACACACACACACGCACACACACACACGTCAAAAAAAAGGTAGAAACGTTTGGCGCACGCTCGCGTCTCGGCTGCGTCTCCTGCGCGCGGTGACTCCTCCCCTTCGGGTGGGTCGCGAGCTTGACAGCTCAGGTGATGCGTTTGGTGCGCGTTCGCTCCGCAGCTTTGACGTCTTTAAGTCCAGCGTGTTTCAGGTACTTTTACTGCGGTTAAAAAGTACTTCAGTAACAAGGTACACTGAAAAGTACACAATCCTGCATTCTTAAACTCTCTTAAAGGGACAGTCACCCCGAAATCAAATACGCACATGTCCCTCTTACCTGCAGTGCAGTTTTTATTTTAAATGTAAATTATTTTCCAGTTTTTATTCCTCTGTTGACATTTTTTAATTACACTTAAAATGCATGCTTTTTTTCCTCTCACTTTTGTTTATTTGGTCTGTAAAAGGAACGTTTTTCTGTTTTTATATATGTTATATATTGTAGAGCACTTTGAGCTAAGTGGTCTGTATGAAATCTGCTGTACAAATAATAATAATAATTTATGCGATGCACTATAAAGTAAGAGGAAAACAAATAGGTGTTTTTGATTTTGGGGAAACTGTCCCTTTAAGTAAAAGTACGGATCAACAAAATGTACTTAACCCAGAAGGATCCACGGTATCATATTCTGTAAAGTTCTTTAGTGACACCCACTGAACATCTCAGTGGGTCGTCTGGCAGGTCATGTGATTCTGTGTTGCCATAACAACACTTCCAAGATGTCATATTCACCCATTTAAGAATGATAACGCTTACGCAGCATGTCCTTTATTATATTGAACCTGCTGTGAACACTTTACTTGAACAAAAAAAATTATAGAAATATAGTTGTGACACATAACAAAACATAATTATGATCTGCTCAGTTCATTTGGCCGATTCAATGATATTTAGTTTTATATTGTTCAATTCAAAAGCGTATTAAAACAAACGTCTCTGCAGCCCGAAGCTTTTAACCCCCGTTTACCGAAGAGAGAGAGATTACATTATCGTTGCATTTATGGCTGGGCGACAATAAAACTGACCTTTGGCACAAATCTGTATGAAAGAACATTTTTGAATATTACAATAATGTCTGAACATGTTTGGGGCTTTGGGGGTGTGTGTGTGTGTGTGTGTGTGTGTGTGTGTGAGGGGGTTTATGGTTCAAACTTTACTGATTATTGGGCTGATTTCAGCATTTTATTGTTATTATTATTCAAAAAGATATGATCTACATTGTGTATTTTGTAGGCGAGGTTTGTACTGGCAGTAAGAAAGGAATGAGTGACAGTTGTTATGGCAACAGGTTTAACTTTTAAACTTTTATCGTCTAAACTTTTATCCGTCTGAATATGTCTGCACGATGGAAAAAACACGCCGCCTTGTTGATTGAATTATTTTTTTTTTTATTCACGTGAATTTGTAAACAGATTTTTCGATAAATAACCAGCTTTGTAAATTACCACGAAAAAAATATTATAAAAAAAAACAATCGAACCAGTTGGCAGCCTCGGCCCGGTGGTTTATATTTAACATTTTAATAGTTTTCTGGGTTGGCACAAGTTCTCCTCGGTACCAAGTGTTGAATAAAGTCATATTAAATTAAATATGCTAGCGTTAGCACGTTAAATCGTGCTAACGCTGAGATGTGAAAGGTGAAGATCGAATCGACTTCATGTGCAAAACCTTCAACGACCTCATCTTCTCTCTCTTAAAGGGCCACGCTGTTTTTCCTGCTCCGCTCAGAGAGGAACCTTCATCCTTCACGGGCGCTTAAAACTGAACTTCTGGTCCATCAACAAAATAAGACACAGTTCAGATGGTATGAAGGCCCGAGGTTCTTCTCCATAGTCCGTGTTTTACTACTCAGATGGAGTCTGGAGAACCAGACGGGTTTAGAACGCTGTAATTAGAATATTTTCCGGCTCTTTCGGACGGGGAAGTGAGGTCATCTTTGTTCCACTGCCAGAGCTGCCGGTTAGTTAGTTAACTTAAAAAATAAAATAATTATAAATCCGAGCTGTCCCTTTGAGGTCCTCTCTTGAGTCTGTGGGGAGACGCGGCGTTGGATCCGTTCAGACTCCGCCTCTCGTTTCAGACTCCGCCTCTCGTTTCAGACTCCGCCTCTCGTTTCAGGTGCGGTGGGCGATTCTGTCCACGCTCTCCTGGATGTCGGCCATCTTCTTCAGCAGCTGGTTGACTTTGAGTTCGTCAAACTCCAGACACACGAACTCCGAGTCCTGAGGAGGAGAAGGGAGAAATTACATTAAAAGCACATTATTTATTTATTATTTATTATATTATTAACAGAGAAGACGTTCAGAGCTTTAAAAAGTGAAAAGCCTTGAGAGAGAAGTGTCTCTATTGAGCTGAAACACGCTGAAACATTTAAAAAAACAACTTTAAACTAACATTGTTTTGTTAGGTTATTTGTTTATTTTTTTTATGAAAAACTTATACAAAAAGCATATAAAGTATATTTATATTTAAGTAGTTTTGGATAACATTTAATTGTTATTACTTGCCAGTAACTCCTTCACTAGGTTGAAAACAGCAACATGAGTTCAGTGTCCATTGCACGCTCTTTAAAAATGAATGAAGCTTGGGCTCTAACAATAGGAAGGTATCCCATCTGCCCCCCCCCCCCCCCCCCCATCCCCCCATCATCATGGTGTCCTCCCATTGTTCACACCCTGGTGATCTTGTCCATGGACGCAGCTATCGTCCAATCAACCGTCTCCAACATAGACCCAAATAACAACCGCGGTCTTGTATTATTTTTTTTTAATCGATATTTTCCATCGCAAAAAACAAAGATTAATGAAACGACAAAATGGCAGCTCGTACGAAGAAGAAGAAAATGAAGAAGAGTTCGGGGAGGCTTTCCCAAAAAGGAGACAAACCTCAACGATGCTCTGAAACCCGGCAGGACGAACCGGTTCTCCATCTGTATGTCGCCGGGCAACGTTTCATGACCTAATTCCAAGCAGAACCGGCCCTTCCAGTGTCATCAAGGGAAGTACCATTTTAAAAAGGGGCGGAGCTCCACATCACACTGCGGTCGGGTTTTTTCTTTCCACTCCCTTTTGTAAAATCCGAATACCACTTATTCTTTCTATACCAATATTTCGACGCCGCTGGCTGCACTGGTTTGTCTCCAGCCCCGTCGGCCTCACCTGTCCGGCTCTGCCCAGCTCCAGCTCCATGAGGCCCACGGGGCCGCCGTGGTCCGCGCCCCCCCGGCCGACCGCGGTCTGGAGGTCCACCCTCCAGGAGAGGCCCCTGAGGCCGGGCTCCCAGCGGCTCTGAGCCAGCAGGCTCTCCCTCACACGGACCCGCTGGCTCTTCCAGAAGCGCGAGAGGGCGGCGGCCTGCGCGGCGGTCACCCCCCCGCCGCCCTGCCTCCGGGTCTGGGCCGTGAGGAAGGCCTCCAGCTGGGCGTGGTCCATGTCGGCCGCGGCGATGGACTGAGGAGGGGGAAGGGGGGCCATTAAAAACCTTGTGTCAGGTTTATTCTTAATAATAAACACAATCAGATCCGTGCACCAACGACATGTTTTAATTTAGTTTCTTGGAGAACTGGCAGTAATAGAAGAAGTACTCAAATCTTTTACTTTGGTAAAAGTATAAAAAAAAAACAAGTATAAAAACACCTAAAAATAACTAAAAGTCCTGAATGCAAAATGTTTCTTACATTAAAATATTAAAAGCATCGTCGGGAAACTGATAAATATAATAATTCAAAGTATTCATCTTGCAGGCCAAAGAATTATCATTGAATACATGGAAGAGTATACATATACTGTCATTTTAAAATACTTTGTATAGTACAGTGTAGATTAGTAATATAGTACTGCATCATGTGTGTCAACTAAATGTAGTGGAGGAAAAAAAGTGCAATATTGTGTATTTTACCTCGTTTGTATGCTGTGAAACTGTTTTATTAAATCTACTTATGTTGTTTGTCTTATTTATTTAACAATATTCATAACATTTTATTTATTATTCTGTTTAAAGTTGAGCTGCAGTGACAACAGGTAAACTTTGTTAGTGCTGCCCCCTGCTGGCAAGAGGCGGGACACACAGAGGGAGACGTTGCACCTTTTTCTCACCTTTTACATTGAGAACATATTTATATCTATTAGCAGATACATTTATATCGACGTAAAACGTGATTTTTAGGAGTAAATCACACAATAAAGACGATGTACACACAGTATTCCTCCTGCTGCATATACTGTGTGTTACGTCTACTATTATTACATGTACTTAAACCTGCACTATACATGTAATACTTGCACTGCCTTCATTATTCATATCATCCCCTTACCGTTAATTAGTATTTATATTACCACTGCTTCTGGAGACACAAAGTTTTTACCTGGACAGGAAGAAGGAGTAAGAACAATGTTTTGCTTCTGAGAAGTAGAAGTATAAAGATGCACAATGGAAATACAAGTACCTCCAATTTGTACTTAAATACAGACAATAGTATTACACTGATGTTACATAAAAGACACGTTGGGCTACAGCTGAAGGTCTAAACTGTAAATAAATAAGTATAACCTATAAATGAAAAGTGTGTGTATATATATATATATATTACATTACATTACATGTCATTTAGCTGACGCTTTTATCCAAAGCGACTTACAATCATGTTACATTCATACACTGTAGAACAGCTACAGGGAACAACTCAGGGTTAAGTGTCTTGCTCAAGGACACATCGACTAGGGCGGGGATTGAGCCACCAACCCCCTGGTTGAAAGACAGACCTGCTAACCACTGACCTACAGTCGCCCATATATATATATATATATATAAATCTGTATAAACACACACACACACACACACACACACACACACACACACACACACACACACACACACACACACACACACACACACACACACACACACACACACACACACACACACACACACACACACACACACACACACACACACACACACACACACACACACACACACACACACACACACACACACACACACACACACACACACACACACACACACACACACACACACACACACACACACACACACGTCTATCGTCTGTGTAACTTCCAGGATGTGACGTCAGGCGCTGCATTACCTTGAGGAGGCCCTTCATCCTCTCGTGCAGCACCGTGAACTCCTCGCGCGGCAGCTCGCCGTACAGCTCGCGCTGCAGCAGCTCCTCCGTGATGTCCGCGTTGTTGTGATAGAGCCGCTGGGCGATCCCACTCAGCAGGCCGCTCAGGCACTTCGCAGCGTCCGCGTCCGCCATGTTTTGCTTCTCTGTCACGTGAAGTCGGAGGGACGCGGCGTGTCACGTGAACGCCGTCCCCCCCCCCCCCCGCAAGGCATTGTGGGAGGTGTAGTTCTTTGTTGTTTTATCACGGTTATGAGCTGGGTGTGTTTTCATCAAGCGAGGCTGTGTTTTATGAGAAGACTTTAAATTAGAACAAAACAAGACGGCCCAGAATCTACGTATTCAATACCGGAAGTGAGCAACGATTACTTTATTTGGACTTTTGCAGGGTTTTCACCGTAGTATGTGCTTCTCAGTTAAACAACAATTCTGTTTAATAATTTGTCGATATATCTTTTTATATATTATATATTTAATATATATATAAACATATAAATAAATATATATATTAATATTAATATATATATTAATATATACTTTACTTAAGTTGTGTTAAATCTCGTAGTTAACATTCACATTCATATGTGACTGCAGTTACAGGTCAAAACTACCACTTCCTTTGTTATATAGCAAAACCATGACTTTTGCAGGGTTTATAATGTAAAATGTGCTTCTCAGGTAAACAACAATTCTATACATATATATATTGATATATATTTTATATAGAAATATATATTTATATATTAATATATAGAAATATATATTAATATATATAGTACAACAAGAACTGGTAAAGCTAAAGTTGGAGCTTTATATTTATATATAAATATATATATTTGAAACAGTCGGGGGAGTCAGCTAGATGTTGTTTTATACATTACCAGTCAACTAACTCCAGGGCTCTGCTCCACGCTTACATTTTATATTTATCTATATTAGCACCACACGGTACTTATTGTACTGCAGGAGTTCCCAAATGACAAACAGACAGACCACAATAGATGCTGAGCCAAGCTTTAATAAGAGAGAGCAGAGGTTTTGGCAATGCTTTACAATAGTACAGTACAATACAACTGCAGGCAATACGAGTTTTAACTGGCTGAGAGGGAAGTTATTAACTCTATCAAAACACATTTTTATTAAGCGTGCAGGACTGATTTGTCTCAGTCAGCTTCACTGGGTTCATATTATCAGGCCTCTGCGCCTCCCACCCTTGCCACGTTTTTTGCCTTTGCCGCTTCCTCTACGCTTGCTTTGCTTCCTAACCTTGCCACCTTTGCTTCCTCTACGCTTGCTTTGCTTCCTAACCTTGCCACCTTTGCTTCCTCTACGCTTGCTTTGCTTCCTAACCTTGCCACCTTTTCTTCCTCTACGCTTGCTTTGCTTCCTAACCTTGCCACCTTTGCTTCCTCTACGCTTGCTTTGCTTCCTAACCTTGCCACCTTTGCTTCCTCTACGCTTGCTTTGCTTCCTAACCTTGCCACCTTTGCTTCCTCTACGCTTGCTTTGCTTCCTAACCTTGCCACCTTTGCTTCCTCTACGCTTGCTTTGCTTCCTAACCTTGCCACCTTTGCTTCCTCTACGCTTGCTTTCCTTCCCAGCCTTGCCTCCCCCCTTTCCTCTGCCCCCACCTGTTAGTTCATCTATGCCCGTGGCTATAGCTTGGCCTCCCCCTCCACCCTGTGCCGTCTCTTCACCCGTGCCTGCTGCGTCGCCTCCGCCCTGCTCTGTAATCGACGGGGCATCGGTCGCCACGCACGAGGGCGCGACACCTCCTTCACCGGACGAGCACCCGGTACACCGAAAAGCATCATCTCCCGGTTTGTAACAGCGGAATATGTGGTCGAGGCCGAGTTTAGAGGCCGCGATCTGCTTGAAGGATTCGGCCAGCTGGGACCCGTCGGCGACTTTGGAGAACACGAGCGCGTAGCCGCTCCACTTCTGAACGACGTCGTTGATCTTGTCGGCGACGTCGTTGGGGTCGGCGGGGCAGCACGGGGCCTCTTCGGAGTAGATGACGAGGAAGTTCCCCGCACTGCCGTTCACGAGGGTTTGCATGCTCTGGAGCACTCGGGCAACGGCCTCCGGCTGCGCCGCCGCCACCACCCGGACGCCCTGGTACACTTGACCCTCTGAAAGAGTTTGTTTCACTTTGTCTGCCGGGTCCTCCTGCAAGACCTCTGGGAGAGTGTTTATGTCCTGCTCCTCCGGGACGTTCACGGCCAGACTGAAGGCGTCGCCGAGTGCATACCTGCCAAAGAAAAACATGTTATGAGGCTCATGGGTTCGAGTTCATTTATTTTCTTAATGAAAATCTTGGATCGCAGGCTTCGTCCAACAATGTACCTTAAATAAATAAAAATGAAATCATGCAAGTGTAAAAACATGAGAATGCATGACATGAAATAATGCGGAAGTCCGGGGCCCCACCCACCTTGAGCCACAAAAAAAAAAAGGTATAACAATATTCTAAGAATAATATTAATTATATTTAAAAATTATACAAATTGTCAATATTTACGTTTTGGAGATATTGGAATATACCCACTAATATTAGTAAAATAGGATATCTGCAAAAAATATATGCTTTTCCTGCACTTCTTCTCCGCCTGTCTGTTGTGTCAGCTGCTCTGGGGCCGAATCGTTCTGGCCCAGAAGAGGCGGGTCTAAGAAGCAGTTTAGCCTATTACTGATTAAAGATATAAATGAGTGATATACAATTGAGCCAATCAGTTTCCTAAAATAGGTTCAGCTTTGGGCCAAAGTCATCCGGCCCAAAGCTGCGCGCTCTCGTCAGGCACCTTTTTTTTTCTTCTTTTTTTTTTAATCTCCATTCCACATGTTTGAATAAGCTCTCCACACGAAACTTTTAAAACCACAAAAAAACACAATGCAAAAGTAGTCGTAATAAAATCCTCAGAAAAGACACAGAGGTCCAGGCGTCGTGGACTCACTCCTTCTTGAGGCCTTCTACGATACCCGTGAGCCAGTTCTGGTCCACAGCCGCCCGACTGCCTCCAGCAGAGAGGAAGACGGTCAGCACCACGGCCGCCCAGCGCACGCCGGCCATCTGCACGCAGGTCAGGGGTCACGAAGCAGATCATGAACAACAACAACAACGACGACAACAACTCAACTAGAAGAAAACGTGCTGATGCATGATCACAGATGATGATTGAATGACTCACCTCTGTTGGTTCTGACGCCCTACAGGAACGACACAAATAGCATTAAGAGCACAAATACTATTTTATATTCACAAATGCAAAACGGAACCGAAATAAAACCGGACTCTATAACCACCGTGATGAGATGCCAGAGACAGAGAGGAGACAATTATCTGAACATACAGACGGCCAACTTGACCAATAAGTAGCACACACACACACACACTCACGTTTTACGTGGCAGCGTTTGCAACTGTTTTTTTGTTGTTGTTGCATAAACTATTAGATTATTTAATACACTAACTAACTAATTGAAATTCAAGAGTTATGACCCATTTTCTAACAAAAAGGCATTCATATTTGTATTTCTATTAATCTGTTAACAGGCCTTTTAAAAAAAGAAAATCCTGCTAAATAACTAACAATCAGGCGTCTCCATAGCAGTTAGAAATAATAAAATCCTGAGTTTTCATTTCTGTTTTAAAAGATTAAATGATAAGTTAAAAAAATAAAATATTAATTCTGACAACTAGCCGTTTACGTGACACTCAAAGTATTTATTTTACACTTTACAGGACAAATGATTAATCATGAAATTGTCCGTTCATGTACCTGCTGTAATGCTCCGGAGACACTTTTCTTCTCGGTGTTTGAAGGGAAGACGACCAAAGTTGATGCTCCTCTTTTCTTTATGGAGGCCGGTGGTCAAACCCCTCGCAAGTCTTTCAAAAAAGAGGAAGAGGAAGGAGAGAAATAATTCATCATCCTCCCCGATTGAGAAACAGCTTCACTGACGTGCACATCTTCAAATGTTAATTAACATTAAAACAGAGACAGTTAGACTTTTTTGATGTCACATACCAGGTTTCTGTAAATGTGTGTATTCTGTATATTTTATAACTTTAATTATAGACTTCCGGTATAAACATCATCATTTCAACATTTGAAAAAAACACACACACACACACACAGACACACACACATGTTCTGTATAAACTCTAGGCTACAAAAGCATACATTTTGTGAGTAACTGTAACATATTTATAAGCTTAGAAATATACTTATACGTATATGTTTGTCTTTTCTTGGTTTTTAAGTGTCTTTATGAACAGATGGCGAGGCGACAGATGAAAACAGGAAGTTTTGTGGCATCTGACGATGACGAAGGTGCAATGTATCGTTGAATTACAACAAAACAAGATGGCCCAAAATCTATGTATTCAATACCGGAAGTATTTGAGCAACAATTACTTTATTTTGACTTTTGCACAGTTTACAACGAAAAATGTCCAAAAGTCAGGTAAACAACACTTCTGTTTAATAATTTGTTTATATATATATATATATATATATATATATATATATATATATATATAAATATATAAATACCGACTCGCTTTCTGTTTCTCGTGCAAGAAGACCAACCCATAGGCACCAGCCTCCGACTCCCGACCGGACATCCATCACGGCTCCTCTACCCTTCATTCCTTGACCCCCATCCCTTACCCTTCGTCCCCTCCATCCCTCGACCCCATCTCTTAACGTCTTCATGCCTCGATCCCCCACCTCATTTCTTCATTCCTCGACCCCACCCCCTTCATCTCCATGTCCCTCTATTACACACTACTAAGCATTGCTCTATTCCGTCCTCGTGCTTTCTTGCTCCACAGGTTTCCATGGATCCCAATTACATCCGAACCCCGATCCGGCTCGTCATCCTCTCCTACCTTCATTAGTACTAAAATCTCGTATAACTTCTTCCTTTCTCGACCAGCCCCCACCCCCCTTTCTCATTTCGTCATTTCTGGAAATCCCTCGACCCTTATCCCTATACCCCTTCATCCTTTCACCCCACGACCCTCTTCCTATACCCAAATCGAGCAAAGGTATAATTGTGCCTTAGTTTGACGATAAATCATATGGCCCACCCGGACACCCATCACGGCTCCTCTACCCTTCATTCCTTGACCCCCATCCCTTACCCTTCGTCCCCTCCATCCCTCGACCCCATCTCTTAACGTCTTCATGCCTCGATCCCCTACCTCATTCCTTCATTCCTCGAGCCCACCCCCTTCATCTCCATGTCCCTCTATTACACACTACTAAGCATTGCTCTATTCCGTCCTTGTGCTTTCTTGCTCCACAGGTTTCCATGGATCCCAATTACATCCTAACCCCGATCCGGCTCGTCATCCTCTCCTACCTTCATTAGTACTAAAATCTCGTATAACTTCTTCCTTTCTCAACCAGCCCCCACCCCCCTTTCTCATTTCGTCATTTCTGGAAATCCCTCGACCCTTATCCCTATACCCCTTCATCCTTTCACCCCACGACCCTCTTCCTATACCCCAATCGAGCAAAGGTATAATTGTGCCTTAGTTTGACGATAAATCATATGGCCCACCCGGACACCCATCACGGCTCCTCTACCCTTCATTCCTTGACCCCCATCCCTTACCCTTCGTCCCCTCCATCCCTCGACCCCATCTCTTAACGTCTTCATGCCTCGATCCCCTACCTCATTCCTTCATTCCTCGAGCCCACCCCCTTCATCTCCATGTCCCTCTATTACACACTACTAAGCATTGCTCTATTCCGTCCTTGTGCTTTCTTGCTCCACAGGTTTCCATGGATCCCAATTACATCCTAACCCCGATCCGGCTCGTCATCCTCTCCTACCTTCATTAGTACTAAAATCTCGTATAACTTCTTCCTTTCTCAACCAGCCCCCACCCCCCTTTCTCATTTCGTCATTTCTGGAAATCCCTCGACCCTTATCCCTATACCCCTTCATCCTTTCACCCCACGACCCTCTTCCTATACCCCAATCGAGCAAAGGTATAATTGTGCCTTAGTTTGACGATAAATCATATGGCCCACCCGGACACCCATCACGGCTCCTCTACCCTTCATTCCTTGACCCCCATCCCTTACCCTTCGTCCCCTCCATCCCTCGACCCCATCTCTTAACGTCTTCATGCCTCGATCCCCCACCTCATTTCTTCATTCCTCGAGCCCACCCCCTTCATCCCCATATCCCGTTTAGTTTACCTGAAATGTGAAGCCGTCAGTGGCCTCCCTGTCCAGAGCGGAGGAGTCCTTCACTCTGACCGTCCCGTCTGAATCGATGGAGAAAGGAGAAGATTCTGGAAGGATCCGCAAAATTCCCACAAATCCTGCCTGAGGAGAGACGATCATCGCGGTAGTAGTTGTATGAAATTCTGCACATTATAATTAGTGTTAATGTAAATTATGACTTAACATTCAACCTCAATGTTATAATGAAAGTATTTGTTGCCAGGATCAGGGACACCAACCGAGACACCATTAGAAAGACGGAATGGGGGTGATATACCTTTATGTATACCAATGTATCCAAGGCAACAGAGGAGCAGTTTAAAAAGAGGAGCTTTAGCGTCAGTCGGAGAAACTACATGAGACGACTGGTCTCCGGAGGCCTCGAGTTTGGGAACACCTTCGGGAAACCAACGGCTACTAATAACAGAACAGACGACGCCTCAGTACCTGGTCCCGGTCGGTGACGGAGGCTTTTAACACGGCGTCGCCGAAGTGTTACGTGGTAGCCGGGCTGGTCAAACTGCGGAGGGTTATCGTTCACATCCTCGACCGTGACCGACACCACGGCGTCCGCCGTCTTCAAACTGTCGTCGGTCTGGGCCATGTTGTGGAGTACAACCCAACAATTAATGAGCAAACAGAGTCCGGTGAACTAAAGTTAGTTCTCAATATTTATTCAGTAATAAAAAGCAGAGTTAATGCTCCCGTACAGTTTAACGTGCACGGTCCTAAGTTGAACACCCAACAGGGTTGAGTGTCCAAGGAAAAAGGCGCTTAAACAGAGTGCGCGGAAGCGTCATATAGGATTCCTCTTATCAGGTCCCATTGGATTAAAAGTCAAAACTGATGCAGACGGGGCAAGGTTTATTCCAAGCCTGTCCGGTAGGAGCACTGGGTACCTTCCACCCACACTGGCTTCACGTCCCGGCTTCTTCTTATCAGTGTGTGAGCATGTTGTCGGAGTATGAAGGTGGGGGCATGATCGGAGCTGGTATAATTCAGTCTCGCAGGATGGGTTGCCCTTGACTACCGGCTGGGATTCTCCTGTTTATCCTTTTTCTCCTTTGCCCCAGTTTAGATAAGGGCAGTGTGTGCGCTGGGACCGGACGCTCCCTTCTGAGTTCGGCCTTGGGCTCTCATAACTCGACGCGAACTTACGTGACCTTAACGCTAGGGCCAATGCTGTGTGTGTTGTTTAGGCTGAAGCAAGCTAGTGTGCAGATTTACCTTAATGCTCTATTAAAATGCTCTATAAATGTGTTGTCTAGGCTGAAGCAAGCTGATGTGCAGATTTACCTTAATGCTGTATTAAAATGCTCTATAAATCCCCCTTTCCACACCTGCTAGGTGTGGAATCTATTCTATGCATAGTTGGCCCCCCTTCTTATACCTGAGGGACGTCATACGTGCAGTCTTCGTCGGTGCTTTCTACGGTCAACAGGGGGTAGTTTCCAGCCTTATAGGGAGGTGGAGGGGGCTTCTCTTTGGTCAAACCTAGTTCCTTAAGGGAGGGCGTCTGTAAGCCTGTGGCTGGGCCGGAGCCCCTAACAGTCGTCTCGCTACCTTCTCCATTGTCCAAATCGGCCACGTCCCTCCTTACTTCAGCAAGGGAGCGTGTTGGTGCAGATGCTGGGGAACAATGTGTCAAGTGATGCCAGGGCGCTCCTGATTTGCCTCTGACCTGGACCGAGTGTGAGGTAACCTCCTTCACTTCGTACGGTCCAGTCCACCTGGGGTCATTCCACTTTCTCTTGTGAACCTTGACCCTTACCCAGTCACCTATTTTCACGGTCTGGTCCTCTCCTTCCGTTGGCTCTTTCTCGAGAGTTTTCGCCACCTGGGTAGAGAGGGCTTAGACCAAAGATGTCAATTCGCGCATATAGTCAGACTTCTCTATCTGACTGACATCCAGGGATGGCATATGACCTCCATCCCTGGGTGGTCCTGGCATAACCCTTCCGGTCAGGAGTTTGTGTGGTGAGAGGTGTGTGCCTCCCCCTTTTGACGATCTCATGGCCAAAGAGTGTCAAGGGGAGTGCCTCTACCCACGTCATCCTGTTCCCTGAGCATGCTTTAGCTATCTTGGCCTTCAACGTTTGATTAGCTCGTTCCACCAGTCCCTGAGACTGTGGATGGTACACGGACCCATAGCTGTGAACGATGCCCAGACTTGTTTCCACCTCCTGTAGCAACTTGTTGCTGAAATGTGTTCCGTTGTCGGACCTTATTCTAGCTGGTACCCCATAGCGAGGTAGCAGCTCTGTTCGTAACCACTTTACCACTGTTTTGCTGTCTTCCCTTCGGGCAGGTATTGCTTCTACCCATCTTGAGAATCTGTCTACCATCAGTAATAGATATCTCTTTCCCTGTACTACATTTTCTGCCCCCATATCAGTATAATCTATACTTATGTCTTGGAAACAGGCTGATGGTACAGGATAGGATCCCATTGGTGTTTTGTATGGTTTTCTAGAGTTGTGCGCGCCACACACTTTGCACTCTTAGCAGTACAATTTAACCATACTGTCTAGGTGGGGGTGCTGTTGTTGTTGGGGGGGAGGGCCGTGCTGTGGAGGGTGGTCGTTGGGACGGCGGGGGCTTCTGCACTCCCTCGAGTAGTGGCCTGGTTTGCCACAGTTGTAGCAGTAGATTGTCCCTCCAGGGGCTCCTCCTCCTCCTCTACCTCTTCCTCCACCTCTTCCTCCGCCCTCTCATGGCTGCCATGGTTGTTGGTACTGCTGCTGTTGTGGGCCTTGGTTGCCTTGTAGCAGTTGGGTGGCTAGGGCAGTTAGCAACAATGTGTCTGTGCTTGGGGCGGCAGGTGCTACAGGCTCTGGGGCTGGTGCCGCTGAGGCAGTCATTTGTTTTGCTGTTCTGGCACCTTCTTTCTTTTCCATTTCTTTTTGCTGCTTGCAATCTTTTTCGTGCGTCGAGTACTATGGCATTGAGTTGGGCTCGACTCGGGGGTCTAAACTGTGGCAACAGACCTGCTTCCTCCCATCTAGTTATCAACTTTTACGCTATCTTTCCTTTTCTTGCCTTTTTCTCTTCTTGCTTCATCCTGCTTCTCAACTGCTCTCCGTATGACGCCATTTCGTCTTATCTCCTTGCCTCGTTCCTTCGTATCACTTCCTCAATCCCTCTTCTGCCTTTAACTGTGTGTTGGTGTTTGTGTGTGTGAGTGTGTGTGTGTGTGTGTGTGTGTGCGCTATGTGCACTGGGGTGGATGCGGAGGTGTGCGCTGTCCCTACTCTATGCTCGGCCTTTTCTCAGTCCTACGTAAAGTAATACTGTCAGTATTGAAACGTACAGTACCGCTATGAGTACTCACCCGATTATTCCCTAATTTCTCTGTCTCCTAATTATCCCGGTGTTCTGCGCCAACAAGCGGGCTATCGCAACGTGTCCGGTTTGCGTGTCACTATCGGTCCACTCTGGTTGCACTTGGAGGGAAACGCAAGTCTGGTCATCGTCACTAACTACCCAGCTATCATCGTTATTCATCACTTTTATCGTCTTTTCATCTCTTTCTGCTAACAAACATCGCCGTACCGTTCCGCACCCGTATCGGTCTCCGTAGAGAATTGCTGCAGTTTTTCCTTCTGCAAACAAACACTGCCGTACCGTTACGTAACTAAAATAAAAACTTGTACTATTTGCAATTGATCAAATACGTACTATTTTGCTTTGGTTAGTGGTCTAATCCGCGGCCTGTTTTCGTGCCTTGAGAGTACTGACTTCCTCGCATAACCCAATAGGCCGTGAACGATCGCTTACTCCACACCGGAGTATGCTTCAGCGACCAGAACAGCCCGTAACTTTGTAATGCTGTTCATTCTGTACACATGACATCTATTGCTTCTGTCCATCCGGGGAGAGGGATCCTCCTCTGTTGCTCTCCTGAAGGTTTCTTCCCTTTTTTCCCTGTCAAAGGTTATTTTTGGGGAGTTTTTCCTGATCCGATGTGAGGTCCTGGGACAGGGATGTCGTATGTGTACAGATTGTAAAGCCCTCTGAGGCAAATTTGTAATTTGTGATATTGGGCTATACAAAATAAACTGAATTGAATTGAATTGAATGTGTACTTTAACTCAGAAACAGTCAATCTGGAGTTACAGTGTCGGCACCTTGATGTTGACGGAGATCAGGCTGCTCTCCTCTCTGTCCAGAGCCGTCAGCAAAGACACAACTCCACTGCTGGAGTCCATGTTGAAGTTACTCCGATACTTGTCTGGAGACACTGAACGTATAAAGATGATGTTAAATATTTCCCTTCATGGGCAAAGTATTAAAGTCTATTGTCTTGCTGGCTTTTGCCGGCCTCAAACTCCGACCACCATCCATCACGACATACCCCCACGTCCGACATCGTCAAACATGGGCGGGCTGATGCTCAGTCATTAGCTCAGCTGTCCTTTAGTCACATGATAACTTATTAAACCACATGCTGTGTCCTCCTCAAAGGCTGCAGATTAAACTACTTTACGTATCACTGTGGCAGGAAAAAACATTATTGGCATTCTAATGAAGTGGTTATAGGAATAAAATAAATAATGGCAAAAAAAAAGAAAAAAAAAGATGGGAGGAACTGGTGTTCGCTGGGAGTCCATATAAATATGTTAGCACCACACGTTACTACTGTACTGCAGGAGTTCCCAAATGACAAACAGACAGACCACGATAGATGCTGAGCCAAGCTTTAATGAGAAAGAGCAGAGGTTTTGGCAATGCTTTACAATAGTACAGAGACATATGTGCAAACAAAATGAAAATAAGCTCTCATCGACTGTTTGAACTGTACACATTTCATTTCTTCCTTTTCCGTTCATCCATTCACATTAATTTAAATTGCAGTACAGAGGCGCATGATGCCTTCTCGTCATCTGAAATGTATTTTAGGACTAGAAAAATAAAGTTGAATTCTGCCATTTTTGCTCCAGCCCAAATAAAACACACTGGCTGTATTTTTGAGGACTGGGAATCCTTAGTATCAATACAACTGCAGGCAATACAAGTTTTAACTGGCTGAGAGGGAAGTTATTAACTCTATCAAAACACATTTTTATTAAGCGTGCAAGGCTGATTTGTCAGTGTCACTGGGTTCAGATTATCAGTCCTCTGCGCCTCCCACCCATGCTACCTTTCCTTCGTCTGATGCTTCCTCTACGCCTGCTTTTCCTTCCAACCCTGCTACCTTTCCTTCGTTTGCTGCTTCCTCTACGCCTGCTTTTCCTTCCAACCCTGCTACCTTTCCTTCGTTTGCTGCTTCCTCTACGCCTGCTTTTCCTTCCAACCCTGCTACCTTTCCTTCGTCTGATGCTTCCTCTACGCCTGCTTTTCCTTCCAACCCTGCTACCTTTCCTTCGTTTGCTGCTTCCTCTACGCCTGCTTTTCCTTCCAACCCTGCTACCTTTCCTTCGTTTGCTGCTTCCTCTACGCCTGCTTTTCCTTCCAACCCTGCTACCTTTCCTTCGTTTGCCGCTTCCTCTACGCTTGCTTTTCCTTCCAACCCTGCTACCTTTCCTTCGTTTGCCGCTTCCTCTACGCTTGCTTTTCCTTCCAACCCTGCTACCTTTTTTGCGTTTGCCGCTTCCTCTACGCTTGCTTTTCTTTCCAACCCTGCTACCTTTCCTTCGTTTGCCGCTTCCTCTACGCTTGCTTTTCCTTCCAACCCTGCTACCTTTCTTTCGTTTGCCGCTTCCTCTACGCCTGCTTTTCCTTCCAACCCTGCTACCTTTTTTGCGTTTGCCACTTCCTCTACGCTTGCTTTTCCTTCCAACCCTGCTACCTTTCCTTTGTTTGCCGCTTCCTCTACGCTTGCTTTTCCTTCCAACCCTGCTACCTTTTTTGCGTTTGCCGCTTCCTCTACGCTTGCTTTTCTTTCCAACCATGCTACCTTTTTTGCGTTTGCCACTTCCTCTACGCTTGCTTTTCCTTCCAACCCTGCTACCTTTTTTTCGTTTGCCACTTCCTCTACGCTTGCTTTTCCTTCCAACCCTGCTACCTTTTTTGCGTTTGCCACTTCCTCTACGCTTGCTTTTCTTTCCAACCCTGCTACCTTTTTTGCGTTTGCCGCTTCCTCTACGCTTGCTTTTCTTTCCAACCATGCTACCTTTTTTGCGTTTGCCACTTCCTCTACGCTTGCTTTTCCTCCCAACCCTGCTACCTTTTTTTCGTTTGCCACTTCCTCTACGCTTGCTTTTCCTTCCAACCCTGCTACCTTTTTTTCGTTTGCCACTTCCTCTACGCTTGCTTTTCTTTCCAACCCTGCTACCTTTTTTGCGTTTGCCGCTTCCTCTACGCTTGCTTTTCTTTCCAACCATGCTACCTTTTTTGCGTTTGCCACTTCCTCTACGCTTGCTTTTCCTTCCAACCCTGCTACCTTTTTTGCGTTTGCCACTTCCTCTACGCTTGCTTTTCTTTCCAACCATGCTACCTTTATTGCGTTTGCTGCTTCCTCTACCCTTGCTTTGCTTACCAACCTTTCCTCCCCCCGTTCCTCTGCCACCGCCTGTTGGTCCCCCTCCACCCATTTCTCCCCCTCCACCCGGTGCTGTCTCTTCTCCTGTGGCTATGGCCGGGCCACCCCCTCCACCCGGTGCTGTCTCTTCACCTGTGGCTATGGCCGGGCCTCCCCCTCCCCCTCCACCCGTTTCTCCCCCTCCACCCGGTGCTGTCTCTTCACCTGTGGCTATGGCCGGGCCTCCCCCTCCACCCGTTTCTCCCCCTCCACCCGGTGCTGTCTCTTCACCTGTGGCTATGGCCGGGCCTCCCCCTCCACCCGTTTCTCTCCCTCCAACCGGTGCTGTCTCTTCACCTGTGGATATGGCCGGGCCTCCCCCTCCACCCGGTGCTGTCTCTTCACCTGTGGCTATGGCCGGGCCTCCCCCTCCCCCTCCACCCGTTTCTCCCCCTCCACCCGGTGCTGTCTCTTCACCTGTGGCTATGGCCGGGCCTCCCCCTCCACCCGTTTCTCCCCCTCCACCCGGTGCTGTCTCTTCACCTGTGGCTATGGCCGGGCCTCCCCCTCCACCCATTTCTCCCCCTCCACCCTGTGCCGTCTCTTCTCCTGTGGATATGGCCGGGCCTCCCCCTCCACCCGGTGCTGTCTCTTCACCTGTGGATATGGCCGGGCCTCCCCCTCCACCCGGTGCTGTCTCTTCACCTGTGGCTATGGCCGGGCCTCCCCCTCCACCCGTTTCTCCCCCTCCACCCGGTGCTGTCTCTTCACCTGTGGCTATGGCCGGGCCTCCCCCTCCACCCGGTGCTGTCTCTTCACCTGTGGCTATCGCCGGGCCACCCCCTCCACCCGGTGCTGTCTCTTCACCTGTGGCTATGGCCGGGCCTCCCCCTCCACCCGTTTCTCCCCCTCCACCCGGTGCTGTCTCTTCACCTGTGGCTATGGCCGGGCCTCCCCCTCCACCCATTTCTCCCCCTCCACCCGGTGCTGTCTCTTCACCTGTGGCTATGGCCGGGCCTCCCCCTCCACCCATTTCTCCCCCTCCACCCTGTGCCGTCTCTTTACCCGTGCCTGCTGCATCGCCTCCGCCCGACGAGCACCCGGTACACCGAAAAGCATCATCTCCCGGTTTGTAACAGCGGAATATGTGGTCGAGGCCGAGTTTAGAGGCCGCGAGCCGCTTGAAGGATTCGGCCAGCTGGGACCCGTCGGCGACTTTGGAGAACACGAGCGCGTAGCCGCTCCACTTCTGAACGACGTCGTTGATCTTGTCGGCGACGTCGTTGGGGTCGGCGGGGCAGCACGGGGCCTCTTCGGAGTAGATGACGAGGAAGTTCCCCGCACTGCCGTTCACGAGGGTTTGCATGCTCTGGAGCACTCGGGCCAAGGCCTCCGGCTGCGCCGCCGCCACCACCCGGACGCCCTGGTACACTTGACCCTCTGAAAGAGTTTGTTTCACTTTGTCTGCCGGGTCCTCCTGCAAGACCTCTGGGAGAGTGTTTATGTCCTGCTTCTCCGGGACGTTCACGGCCAGACTGAAGGCGTCGCCGAGTGCATACCTGCCAAAGAAAAACATGTTATGAGGCTCATGGGTTCAAGTTCATTTATTTTCTTAATGCGCAGCAATTGCAATGAAAATCTTGGATCGCAGGCTTCGTCCAACAATGTACCTTAAATAAATAAAAATTAAATCATGCAAGTGTAAAAACATGAGAATGCATGACATGAAATAATGCGGAAGTTAAAATATATATAAAATGTAATAATACAACTTTTGTGGTAAACAGGTGTACAGTAATAACATCATAACATGTTTTAAAATAATTTTATTAAACTATTTATTGTAAACTATTTAAGATAACTTGCATCACTGTATTGATGCCATGACCTCTTTGTTAATACCATTTTTTAATGACAATCAGTTTTCATTATTATTTTCCTCAGTTACTGTATCTTGTTTATTTCTGAATGTGTCCTGATTCTGGCGATGGCAACTTACACACGCTCCTATTTGAAGATTTCTCATTGTGCATTATAAATAGTAGTAATAGTGGTATTAAAACTGATAAGGTTATTATTGTAGGAGATTTTAATATCCATGTGGATGTTGATAATGATTGCCTTAGTGCTGCATTTATCTCATTGTTGGACTCGATTGGCTTCTGTCAGAGAGTACAGAAACCCACTCACTGCTTTGGCCACACCCTCCACCTTGTTCTTACATATGGCATTGACATTGAGCATTTGGAGGTCTTCCCACAGAACCCTCTTCTGTCAGACCATTACCTCATAACTTTTGAGTTTATACTCCCGGAGTATACACCGTTAGTCAAAGGTTTCTACACCAGATGTCTAACTGACAGTGCTGTAGCTAAATTTAAAGAAGCGATTCCTTCTGCATTTGATTCAATACCACATCTCAATGTGACGGAGGACTCCTGTGCTAACTTTAGTCCGTCCCAGATTGATCATCTTGTCAATAGTGCTACAGGCTCACTGAGAATGACACTAGACTCAATAGCCCCACTGAAGAAAAAGACAGTGAGGCAAAGGAGGTTTGCACCCTGGTATAACCCTCAGACCCGCGACCTAAAGCAAACTTCACGAAAGCTCGAAAGCATATGGCGTTCCACCAATCTCGAAGAATCACGCTTAGTTTGGCGAGATAGCCTTAAAACATATAAAAAGGCTCTCCGTAATGCCAGACCAGTGCCGATCTGTCCTCAAGTGGAGAGAACTTGGAAACGGCTGTATGCCCTGGTGTATATTTGGATAGCTTTTCTCCCATTAACCTAGACCAATTGTCCTCAACGGTTTCTACCGTTTACCTGTCTCTTAGACCCCATCCCGACTAGACGTTTTGCCTTTAATTGGCACCTCTCTATTAGATATTGTTAATGTGTCTTTGCTAA
Source organism: Cyclopterus lumpus (assembly GCF_009769545.1). Lineage (NCBI taxonomy): Eukaryota > Metazoa > Chordata > Actinopteri > Perciformes > Cyclopteridae > Cyclopterus > Cyclopterus lumpus. The sequence continues at coordinate 23,659,161 of NC_046966.1, forward strand.
CAGGCCATGTAGCACATTCCTTCAAAGTAGCTGTAATTAAACGTCTCCTGAAAAAGCCCACTCTTAATCCAGAGGTGTTGGCTAATTACAGACCAATCCCTAACCTTCCCTTCCTCTCTAAGATCCTTGAGAAAGTAGTCGCAAATCAGTTGTGCGACTTCCTACATCAGAATAGTTTATTTGAGGAGTTTCAGTCAGGATTTAGAAAACACCACAGCACAGAGACAGCACTGGTGAAAATTACAAATGACCTCCTAATTGCATCAGATAAAGGACTCATCTCCGTACTGGTATTATTAGACCTTAGTGCTGCGTTCGACACCATTGATCATGACATCCTATTACAGAGACTGGATCAGTCCATTGGCATTTCAGGTACCGCACTAAGTTGGTTTAAATCCTATTTATCAGTTTGATCTCAATTTGTATTTGTAAACGATGAAGCCTCAATGACCACCAATGTTAATCACGGAGTTCCACAAGGTTCTGTGCTTGGACCAATTTTATTTACCTTATATATGCTTCCTTTGGGCAATATTATCAGGAAACACACTGAAACTTTCATTGTTATGCAGATGATACCCAATTATATCTATCGATCAAACCAGAGGAGACCACACGAAAGCTCGAAAGCATATGGCGTTCCACCAATCTGGAAGAATCACGCTTAGTTTGGCGAGACAGCCTTAAAACATATAAAAAGGCTCTCCGTAATGCCAGACCAGTGCCGATCTGTCCTCAAGTGGAGAGAACTTGGAAACGGCTGTATGCCCTGGTGTATATTTGGATGGCTTTTCTCCCATTAACCTAGACCAATTGTCCTCAACGGTTTCTACCGTTTACCTGTCTCTTAGACCCCATCCCGACTAGACGTTTTGCCTTTAATTGGCACCTCTCTATTAGATATTGTTAATGTGTCTTTGCTAACAGGCCATGTAGCACATTCCTTCAAAGTAGCTGTAATTAAACCTCTCCTGAAAAAGCCCACTCTTAATCCAGAGGTGTTGGCTAATTACAGACGATCCCTAACCTTCCCTTCCTCTCTAAGATCCTTGAGAAAGTAGTCGCAAATCAGTTGTGTGACTTTCTACATCAGAATAGTTTATTTGAGGAGTTTCAGTCAGGATTTAGAAAACACCACAGCACAGAGACAGCACTGGTGAAAATTACAAATGACCTCCTAATTGCATCAGATAAAGGACTCATCTCCGTACTGGTATTATTAGACCTTAGTGCTGCGTTCGACACCATTGATCATGACATCCTATTACAGAGACTGGATCAGTCGATTGGCATTTCAGGTACCGCACTAAGTTGGTTTAAATCCTATTTATCAGATCGATCTCAATTTGTATTTGTAAACGATGAAGCCTCAATGACCACCAATGTTAATCACGGAGTTCCACAAGGTTCTGTGCTTGGACCAATTTTATTTACCTTATATATGCTTCCTTTGGGCAATATTATCAGGAAACACACTGAAACTTTCATTGTTATGCAGATGATACCCAATTATATCTATCGATCAAACCAGAGGAGACCACACGAAAGCTCGAAAGCATATGGCGTTCCACCAATCTGGAAGAATCACGCTTAGTTTGGCGAGACAGCCTTAAAACATATAAAAAGGCTCTCCGTAATGCCAGACCAGTGCCGATCTGTCCTCAAGTGGAGAGAACTTGGAAACGGCTGTATGCCCTGGTGTATATTTGGATGGCTTTTCTCCCATTAACCTAGACCAATTGTCCTCAACGGTTTCTACCGTTTACCTGTCTCTTAGACCCCATCCCGACTAGACGTTTTGCCTTTAATTGGCACCTCTCTATTAGATATTGTTAATGTGTCTTTGCTAACAGGCCATGTAGCACATTCCTTCAAAGTAGCTGTAATTAAACCTCTCCTGAAAAAGCCCACTCTTAATCCAGAGGTGTTGGCTAATTACAGACGATCCCTAACCTTCCCTTCCTCTCTAAGATCCTTGAGAAAGTAGTCGCAAATCAGTTGTGTGACTTTCTACATCAGAATAGTTTATTTGAGGAGTTTCAGTCAGGATTTAGAAAACACCACAGCACAGAGACAGCACTGGTGAAAATTACAAATGACCTCCTAATTGCATCAGATAAAGGACTCATCTCCGTACTGGTATTATTAGACCTTAGTGCTGCGTTCGACACCATTGATCATGACATCCTATTACAGAGACTGGATCAGTCGATTGGCATTTCAGGTACCGCACTAAGTTGGTTTAAATCCTATTTATCAGTTCGATCTCAATTTGTATTTGTAAACGATGAAGCCTCAATGACCACCAACGTTAATCACGGAGTTCCACAAGGTTCTGTGCTTGGACCAATTTTATTTACCTTATATATGCTTCCTTTGGGCAATATTATCTGGAAACACACTGAAACTTTCATTGTTATGCAGATGATACCCAATTATATCTATCGATCAAACCAGAGGAGACCAACCAGCTCGCTAAAATTCAAGCATGTCTTAAAGACATAAAAACATGGATGACCTGCAACTTTCAGACAAAACTGAAGTTATTTTACTGGCCCTGAACACCTCAGAGATCAATTATCTGGTGATGTGGTTTCTGTAGATATCATTGCCCTGGCATCCAACACCACTGTAAAGAATCTTGGCGTTACCTTTGATCGGGACTTGTCCTTTAACTCCCACGTGAAGCAAATCTCAAGGACTGTAAAGCCCTCTGAGGCAAATTCGTAATTTGTGATATTGGGCTATATAAAATAAACTGAATTGAAAATTGAATTGAATATTTATCTTTCTATTTAATTCTAAATTGTGAAGAAGTTTTTGAAGTCAGTTTAAATATGAGCACTTTAAATTATATATAAATAGTCACAGGGTCGTTTCCTAGTCTGTGTGCACATGAATGGTAGGATAGATAGAACGTTTGAATACACAATAATAGTTAGGAGACATTTGGATTATTTGAATTATAATGGGTTGATGGTGTTGACCTTTCCATATTTAGTTATAAAGGTTCTCAACTGGGTCTAAAATGAAACAAATAGGGTTGGTCCGGGGAGGATGTGAAGGTTAACTTAGAGTTTAGGAAAAGAAAACCACTTTTACTACCACTTTCAACAACTCCGACCCCGACTGCCAGGAACCTCGGTGTGACACTCGACAGTCAACTCTCCCTGACTGCCAACATTACCGCGACAACACGTTCCTGTAGGTACATGCTGTACAACATCAGGAGAATACGACCTCTTCTTACGCAGAAGGCGGCACAGGTTCTGATCCAGACTCTGGTCCAGGCTTTGGTCATTTCATGCCTAGACTACTGCAACTCCCTCCTGGCAGGTCTACCTGCTAAGGCCATCTGACCTCTGCAGCTAATCCAGAATGCAGCAGCTCGACTGGGTCTTCAACCTAAATTCACTCAGATTACTCCGCTCCTCCGCTCCCTTCACTGGTTACCAGTAGCTGCCCGCATCCACTTCAAAACATTGGTTCTTGTGTACCGTGCTGCAAACAGATTGGGTGCCGTCTACATCCAGGACATGGTCAAATCAGCCCGTTCACTCCGCTCGGCATCTACCAATCGACTCGTGACTCCGTCACTGCGAGCTAATCACTCGACAAAGTCACGACTGTTTGCTGTTCTGGCTCCTCAATGGTGGAACAGCAGAAAGTCTCTACAACTAAAAACCCATCTTTTCTGACTATACTGATTAGAACTTCAGTGGCACTTGAATGGCACTTACTTATGGTATTACTTATGGTATTTTTGTAGTTTTGGCTTTCTTGAAGAAATGTTACTTTCTTGATTCTTATTGTTCTGAGTTTGTACTCATGGTTGAATTCCCTTATTGTAAGTCGCTTTGGATCAAAGCGTCAGCTAAATGACATGTAATGTCATAAAAAGCACAAAAAAACACAATGCAAAAGTAGTCGTAATAAAATCCTCAGAAAAGACACAGAGGTCCAGGCGTCGTGGACTCACTCCTTCTTGAGGCCTTCTACGATACCCGTGAGCCAGTTCTGGTCGACAGCCGCCCGACTGCCTCCAGCAGAGAGGAAGACGGTCAGCACCACGGCCGCCCAGCGCACGCCGGCCATCTGCACGCAGGTCAGGGGTCACGAAGCAGATCATGAACAACAACAACAACAACAACTCAACTAGAAGAAAACGTGCTGATGCATGTATCACATGTACAATATGTACTGAGATGATGATTGAATGACTCACCTCTGTTGGTTGTGACGCTCTACAGGAAGGACACAAATAGCAGGGATGAGCGTTAAGAGCACAAATACTATTTGATATTCACAAATGCAAAACGGAACAGTGAAAAAATAAAAAACAAAACGCTCAATGACGTTCAAACAGGACTAGTATTGCACCACCATACACTAATTTAAAATTCGAGAGTAATGACCTATTTTCTAAAAGAAAGGCATCCATATTTGTATTTCTATTAATCTAAAAGAATCTGTAAACAGGCCTTTTTTTAATTCCTGCTAAATAACTAACGAACAGGCGTCTCCATATCAGTTAGAAATAACAAAATCACGAGTATTCATGTTAAAAAAAAATAAACAGCAATAATTCTAACAACTGGCCGTTTACGTGACTTTCCAAGTATTTTTTACACTTTACAGAACAAATTATTAATCCTGAAATAAACAAATTGTCCGTTCATGTACCTGCTGTGATGCTCCGGAGACACTTTTCTTCTCGTGTTTGAGGGGAAGACGGTGCTCCTCTTTTCTTTATAGAGGCCGGTGGTCAAACCCCTCGCCGCTCATCGTGTAACCTTATTTCAACATGTCTTTACATTTATTTCAACATTTCTTTACCTTTATTTCAACATGTCTTTCAAAAAGTATGATGAGGAAGATGAGAAATAATTTATCATCCTCCCCGATTGAGAAACAGCTTCACTGACGTGCACATCTTCAAATGTTAATTAACATTAAAACAGAGAGAGTTATACGTTGTGATGTCACATACCAGGTTTCTGTAAATGTGTGTATCCTGTATATTTTATAACTTTTATTATAGACTTCCGGTATAAACATCATCATTTCATCATTTGAAAAAGAAAAAAAAAAGTAAAGTTATTAAAGAAACTAAAAGGACAACAAACTATGTCTTATGTAATAGTAAACTGACATCTTTGTGTTTCTGTCTGGAATCCGACAAAACCAGCGTGATGAGGACATCCCTTTGGGGTCGGGGGTTCGATTCCCCAGATGCCCCTCGGGGGGGAGATAGTGATCATTCTCTATATAGAAGGAAAAGCTCCTGCACATTTAGTGACGTTTCGTTACATCGACTTTCATCAGGTTACTTTTTCGATGAACCAAAATGTTTGTTTTCCCATTCTGCCATATTTATATATAAATGTATATATCTATATATATATAATCATTAATCTTCGTTAAACCAGATGTGACTAGTGGGTCAAAGAGGAAGTCCTTCAGGAGGAACAAACTCAGCGGCACTCGCGTTGTGTGAGATACCTTCATGATCGTCAGATAAGGACCAGATGAAGACTTCTGCTTGGTGGATGACTCGTAGAGTCAACCACAGAACTTCCTGTTTTCATCTGTCGACCTCTTCATCTGTTCACTTAGTTTGTAACAGCTGTCAGGATCTGCAGTTTTTGTGTCTTGTTTTCTGTTTTTTAAGTCCCTGTCTCTCTGTGTCCTCTGTTTGCCTGGCTCGGGGTGAGCCCCGGAGCTTCCAGAAGGGGCTCTACAACCACCACATGGACTCTGGTTCCCGCTGCCGCCCCCGTGCCGCAGTCCACGCCGGTTCTGGTTCCCCATACCCAAGTCATCCTATTATTAGGACAACCATAAAACATCTTACAATCAACATTACAGTTACAATAATACAGTGATCATACTTTCTATGCTTTCCTGATACACATTCTTCATAATATTCTTCATAATATCCCTTATTAATTATCTTATCTTTCTTTATGTATTAATTTAAAACATAGACTCTCTTATTTACATGTGCAAGTATACATAAAAAGGCAGTCTGACCAACGCTGCCATCTGTGGAGACGCAGTCACTAAACTGTCTTATTTGTATATTTTTATATATTCAAGTTGTATATTCAAATTATTTATAGTCTTTAGTTAACATTTAATTAACATCCAGGATCACAGACTAACTCCTTCTTGACGGCTTGCATCACGGTCATCCAACACAGTGCTGCCATCTACATACACATTTAAGTGAAATATTAAATGTGAAATATTGTCATTACGTGGATTAAAAAAAAGACTATAACTTAAATGAGATGACTGTCAATAAATAAATTAAAAACAAATAGGTTGTAAGAAGCAAATGAGTGCTTTGTCTATTTTATTGGCATTAAACTTTTCTATCATTCAACAAAAACAACTTATATATATCATATAAAGGACCCCAACACTTTTTTACACTAGAGCAACTAGAGGAAATATTTGTATTGTTGCCGGACTAAAATGTATATCATGCTATAATATTGTAGCACGGATAAAGCAACATATATACTTTTTAGGGACTATTTTCAGAGGCGGATTAATCCACATGTGTTGTTCTAGTGAGTATTTGTGGCAGCAGGACGATGTGTGTGTGTGTGTGCGTGTCAGTAGATGATTGATGGGTGCACAGATCTTTGGTGTCTAGTGGAGTGAGAGATGTTCAATGGAGCTTCTTCTTCTCGTGCACCGAGGGATTTTCTTCTGAACGTTCTCAGAAACGAGGAAGCGTTAGCTGGAGGTGTCGTTAGCTATGAGCTAACACGTTACCGCCCCAGTGCAGCAGACGTTCATACACAACGTTTAACCGAGAACACACAACCCTCATGAACCGGTAAAAAAAAAGGAACTGAAGCAGTATTGAAGTGTGCTCGACCTCCTCGTAATGTATTGGAATATATGTTCTAATTATTTCTTTTTGACCCTTTAACAAATGGTCCTTCTAGCGTGGGAACTCCAGTGTGACCTGCAGATGGAAGAAGGTGATTCTGGTCTCAATGGGGAAGAGGAAGAGTTTTCTCGAGCGTGGGTTAAATACACAAACACCTTTTAAAAAAAAAATATATATATATATATATATATATCCACTTATTCTCAAATATTAGTGATGTGGCAATAGAGGAAGAAAATGTGTTTTAAGAAGAAAAACATGTTAGTACAATATTTATTATCTATTTCTTCTTTGAAAAAAGGAGAACAACAAAGAGACAATAAACATTATATAATACGCCACAAAGATACGGTCAAAGGAAAAACACAATAAAAACTAGAAAATTCCCCCCCCGGGAAATTTAGATGGTGTGGCTTTCGCCGAGAGGCGTCGGGAGGCGCGCGCGCGTCGACGTCGCCAAGAGAGACGCCGCCGAGTCGGCGGAGTAAATGTAACTGGTACAAATGAAAACGTTGAAGAACCAAACATTATTTTTTTTAAATATATAAAAATACAATTTAAAAAAATTATACATACATATACACACATAAAATAAATATAATATATACATATAAAATAAAAATGGCAACATGTAAATAAATTGAATTCATAAAAGGAAGAACGAAACATTATTTTTTAAATTATATATAAATGAAAATAAAATATATATATAAAAATAAAAAATTAATATAGATACATACAAAATAAATATATAAAATAAAAACGGCAACATGTAAATATATATATATATACATATACACACACACACATATACATATATATATATATATACATACATATATACATATACATACACACACATACATATATACACACACACATACATATATATTATTACACACACACACTATAAAAGTCAGTCATAACCAATATGAAAAAAAAAGCAGCAAGCAGAACTTAAAGGAAAGTCCATTAAAATCCACCAGAGTACAATTTCACAAAAATACTTCAGCCATTTGATCCCGTAACCACCACACACGCTATATGCACACACACACTGACAGACTGCAACAAACAATTCAGACACTGCTTGAGGGGGGGTGAGGGGATGGGGAGGGGGGGGGGGGGGGGGGGGGGGGGGGTGAGGGGATGGGGAGGGGGGGTGGGGGGAGAGGGGAGAGGGGATGGTGGGGGGGTGGGGGGGGGGGGAAAGCGCAAAAGAAAGCGGTAGGTGGAGGAGGGGAAGATGACCATTCAGCTAGCACAATGTTAAAAATCACTACTTTGCCTCTCCCACCAAGACTGAAAAACCATGCATGTTATAAAAGTCAGTCATTAACAATATCAATAAAAGCAGCACGCAGAACTTCAAGGAAAGTCCATTAAAATCCATTTTATCCCGTATCAAGAGCCAGGCACACGACACACGGCACACGCAATAAAACAAGTTCAGACATGTTGTCCCGTCTCACGAAAGCCAAATGTAAAAGAACTCCCCAGTCTTTCCTAACCCGTCTCAAAGAGTTTTAAAAGCGCATGCAACATTGTAATATCACCACCAAGACTTGCACAACCAACAAATACTGAGACTGAACGGTTCAGGTAACGTTAGCTAGCTTGCAAAATGCACAGTTCATGAGTCAACAACCACTTACCTCAGACAAGACGTCAAAGAGGCTGGAAGGCGGCTTAAACATCAAACAGACAGCCAATCACACGTCGACTATCGGAAGACTCGAATCGGATTCGTTGTCGCGTTAATTTCTCACCAGCAACAGGAGACGCAACAGAATCAACTTTGTTGTCAAAGATTAAATAAAAAAAGTAATTAATTACATGACTTACCTGATAACAAGCTGCCGTTTGCTGTCAACAACGAGAGACAAGTGACGTTGAGAAATAAAACAAGTACCGTAACTTTTGAAACGGACGGGCACTAGGACCTGGGGAGGCTGCTGTGCAAAGTAACTTCCTGCAGTGTGTGTGTTATTGGACACAGACACGCAGCGAAATCTCTGCAAAATCAAAATCAAATCACCAAAATAGTATTATCATTAGAGAGGAAAGACCGAGCCGATATATTGGATATCTTGGTGGATTAAATATAACTTGAGTTACTGTGAAGCTTTCTCATCTGATCGCACGCACACACCCGCGCTGTCATTAACACAAACAGACACGCAGCGCGCACTAACGAGAACACTTGTGTGTGTGCGTGTGTGCGTGTGCGTGTGCGTGTGTGTGTGTGTGTGTGTGTGTCTGTTTGGCGCAAGGATGAGACATGCAGATACTTCTCTGCCTCCTCCTCGACTAAGCTGTGTATTTAAACAGAAATAGCCTGTCGAAATGTTGCATTTAAAAGAAAACCATAACTCTGAGCCCTTAACTGTGGACATTCTGGGCGGCTCAAGGCCTTTGCGAACGTGTACATGCCCTTAAACGTGTTTTGGGGTTTAGATATGATGCCTTACGAACAGTTTACAAAATGCTACCACTTAGCTTAAGAAAGAAAATCTGCCTCTGGTTTTATAATGGGAGCGGATGGGCTGACTTGTGGACTTGCTCGCTCGTTGAGGGTTCTTCTGACAAATGTGGAACACTTTGTGGATTCTATCGACACATTTATGCATCGACACAATATTCCCTACATTTTGATGCATAAATTGTGTACATAGAGTGCCGACTGTGAGACTTGTGGCAAGTTACGTTTTATTTTTTCTGAGTTTGGAAGGCTGCTCTCCCCTCTGTTTTTCAGCCGCTTCACTCTGTAGCTCAGCATGCTACTCCCATACACACTAATAGTAAAATGACTGAAAGAGCTTTTTACTATCGAAACTCAAAAAAAGATTGCGTCTAAACTGTACTAGTTATGAAAAAATGTCCAATTAGTCAAATAAGCTCCATCCTTTTGTCAACATTTAAAAATTAAAATCATTTCTCTACCTTAATGTATGGCGACACAGTGTGGGCACAAAATTTATGTAGCTTAGCGGCTACCTTTCCAGTAGCCCCATTCATATGGATGGGACAATTTCTCGCCGTTTTTTGGCGTTTTGGGGGCTAAGCGCCGGTTCGATCTCTTAGTCTGATAATAGCTCACGATTCCCGATCAGGCCGCACGTTTTGATGTATTTTTTATGCATCTGCGAGCTACGCTTTGGGATCCTTAGTGTGCCAAACTTTTTTTCCCATAGGGTTTGCGTTTTTTTTGGTTGTTTTTCACAGTTTTCCGCTTAAACCCGCACGATTCCCGATCAAGCCGCACGGTTTGATGTATTTTTTATGCAGATCCGTCCAGCGGTTCGAGCTGTACGCTCGACCAAAGTTCTGGCGGAAGAGGGAGAATTGGAAGAATAATAATAATACGTAATAATAATAATAAGCCCGCCGGATTACATACGTTGTGGCTCTTGCTCCGCAAAGCCACACCGAATAAGCCCGCCGGATTACATACGTTGTGGCTCTTGCTCCGCAAAGCCACACCGAATCACACGAGAGGTATAAACAACTTATTTGAACTATAAAACACAAATATCTGCAGCAGCAGATCGATAATTAAACGTAGCCCCAAACTCTTAATTGCGCTTCAGGTGAAATGAAACTCGGTCCTCGGCCCGTTCGCGACACCAGTGACACCAGTGACACCAGTGACACCTGTAACGATTTACAACCGGCCATAAAGCAGTATAGTGCCGAAGAGGAGGAAGAGAACTTCAGACAGACGCTTCCCGACAGCCCGTGATTCAGGGGATTAGTTCAGTGCAGCCGTTTCAGGGTTTTGGGTTGAAAAAATAAAACAAGCGAGTCGCTATGGACCCCGGGGGTTTGATCCCGGCCGGCCTCTTCCTCGCTCTCTACGCTTGTGTGTGCGTCGTCGCTGGAAGTCCTGTCGGTGAGTGCAGCCGGAATGAACGGATTTCCTACGTTTCAGGAGCGGGTTTGATTTAAAACTTGATTTTTATATTCACGTCAAACTGAGTTGACGCGAGTTACGGCCAAGCGTGTGTTTTGAGAGGTCGCCTCAACTGACCTTTGACCGTCCTCGAGTCCCAATGGATGGAAAGAGAGAAAAACTAATAATTATCTTTTTTTTTTACTAATCCACGGGGCCCTCTGGTCCAGTGTTTAGAAGCCCAATTCCGGCAGTAAAAGAAGAAAAAAATAAGATGACAATTTCGCTGTGATAATAAAAAATTTCCCCATGATTATGAGATATATGATGAGCTTCCGTGGCGGTGGCTTTTTTTATTTTATTTTTTATAATTTGGACTTTTCTATCTCATAATTATGGGAGTTACCATGGGGATATTTTTGTATTATCACGGCTACATTTGCATCTTATTTTCTCCTTTTACTGGCGGAAATGGGCGCCTGTCCCTGTGCGTCCCACGCCCCCTGAACTCAACCTTTACACTTGCAGGAAATCGTGCTGCCGTGAGCTGTCATGGTTCAAAGTCCAATGGCAGGTGTTGTTTGTGTGTTTAATAAAACATTTTAAAAACACGACACAAAAAAGGATTCTTCATCAAATGGTTCAGTGCATTTCAGACAATATAATGTAATGTTAAGAACAGAAATGAGACGGCAAAAAATAAAATAAACTCAGTGTTTGTTGTAATGGGCCTTCGAGTATTTTAAAGTATGGTGGAAAGTAACTTAAAGGTACAGCGTATTTAACAATTGTAAAAAATGTAATATAATATTCAGGAGTGTGTTTTCTTAAGTGTATATAAGTGTGAAGATATTGTTTAAATACATGTTACCTTTAGAATGTACCTCCATTATTATTATTATTATTGTGGAGGCAGAAATCTCCGGAACAGATGAAGCTGCGCTCATAAAACCAAACCATTCTGCATGACTTGATACCAGTAAGGGACCAGTAAGTAATGGTGGTATGTGTGCTACCTATATTCTCTATTAACTTGTATTTGTTCTGTTCCTTTAAGGTACTTCAACCATTAATTGTGATGCGGGTAGCACTATCCACATAGGGTTAGTGGATGAAGGATATACAGGTACGTTACATTAATCTTTAAACAGAAGATTGCAAAATGTGAAGGGCTAACAATTTTTAGATCCGATATCAAGCGTGGGCCCCGATTGGCCGATATCAAAATCGGAACACCTTTTTATTATAAAAAAAAAGTATTTAATGTAATTTTAGGGGGCAGCAAAGTGTCATGATTTATGAGGTTATACGTACATCGCAGACATGCAGCATTTAAAAAAAAAAAAAAATGGTTTTAAATAGTTTGAGTTTAAGTCGTCCGTCTCTCACGATGCTCCCGCGCCGCTGCAGGCGACGTGGAGCTGGTGGGCGGGATCACGAGCGGCGTGAAGCTGGTTTCCTTCATCTTCCCCGAGCACCTGCAGTACCTGGAGCTGAGCTTCACGCCGGGAGAAGCCAGCGCGACGGTTCGCACCAAGAAGCCGCTGGACGCGGACTCGCTGGCCTACGTGAGTTGATGCTCCCCAGCATATATATATATATATATATATATATATATATATATATATATATATATATATATATATATATATATATATATATATATATAATACATATGTGTGTATGTAGATGTATGTATGATTATATATATATATATATATATATATATATATAATACATATGTGTGTATGTAGATGTATGTATGATTTATTAGGAGAAACCATGCACACTTCTATGTACAATCTGACATTCAGCACCCCCATAGAGCCCCTATACCCCATAATGATCCTATATATATATATATATATATATATATATATATATATATATATATATGTGTGTCCTGCTTTCAAGGACAGAGGAAGTCGTATGCGGTGCAGATTGTAAAGCCCCATTAAGCAAATGTATATATTAAATAAAATTGACTTGACTTAAAGAGCTACTGGACACGTAAACATGTTTGTTTTTTTAGCTGTAAATTAAGATATATGACTGTACTGTGACACATTAATCTATTTCCAATAGCTTAACAGCTATTAGCTAACAGGAGCATATCTAGTTAGGGAATATTTAGCTTGAGCCAACGCAGCACACGTACACAAACAAAGGTAATAAAAGGAGCTGTTGCTTTGATCTCTTATGGTTTCCATGAAGCTGAACTCCAGTTTCAGAGTCCTGTGATGTGTGTTCTTGTCTTTCAGAGTGACAGCACCTTGTATTACTCCCTCATGTGCGACGGCTTAATTAAGGTACGGGGTGCAAAGGGGTCAAAGTCGCAGTTTCCGTTTAACATGAGAAAACATAACCATATTTAAATTTGAGTTTATTTGTTTGTTTTTTAACCTTTTTTACAGTACAACAACACTCGGACACTGAAAATCTTGGACGTCAATAACAAAAGCCCGATATTTTCACAAGAGAGCTACAGCGCTGACGTCTCTGAGGTCAGTCACTGACGTGCTGTGGTAGGATGGAAACAACAGAAAATGCACTTCTATATTATATATATATATGTATTATAAATATATTATATACGTCATTTTTGGCTCTTTTTTTAATTTTCAGACACAAACAGTGGAGAGCGAGGTTATCCGAGTGAGTGCTGTGGACGGAGACAGCACCCCAGCCAACAACAGAGTGATATATTCCATGGTAATTAAATACTATTAACACAAACACATTTGGAAAAGCTACAATCAAAGTTGTATAATAATAATAGTGACACAGAGTTCCTGAAGTAGTGTTTCAATGACAGCTGAGAGTGGACGTAGTCGCTTGTATAGATCAATCCAAATCATGACTATTTTGTATTTTCAGTATTTTCTGGTATTTTCTCGAGACGTTACATTATATTTAAGAATAAAGACAAATAAAGACAACTCACGTGCAGAATTAATCACGTTTGTAAATGTACTAAATATGTTTTATTTATTTTTCGGATTTGTACTGGAGATAATGGCTAAACTGGACTTCATCCCTTTAATAAGCATTTAAAAAATAATTAAATAATGCATTTGTAAAGGGTTGACTTACCTATACAATAAGTTAATTATTATGTTATAATTATTATATTAACTTATTTCTGAAGTTAGCTGCTTTCAACCCTTTCTACACATTTAACAAGGAAAGTACAAATAGTACAAATATATATATATATATTTTTTAAATGATCACAGAGCTCCATTTTCACACTTAATGTAGAAAACCAATATCTTTAAGTCAAGTCACCGGAAATGTGACTTTCTGTCATCAGGCTCCAGCTTCAGAGGACTTCGCGCTGAACAACGTGGGGGCTTTTATTTTGAAGAGACCTTTGAACTACAATATAGCCCAAAAGTACAACTTCATCGTGACAGCCACGGTAATTGAACATATTCACTATTATATATATATAGACAGTATATATATATATATATATATATATATATATATATATATATATATATATATATATATATATAAATGTTTCATTGTTTAGAGCCATGACAACACAAATGCCTGATTGATCTGCGTTGTCTGTGTTTCGCTGCAGGACCCCATGGGGTTGAGTGCCACAGCCACCGTGCAGATTAATGTCGTCGACTTCGATAACTTGAATCCGTATTTCAGCCACAACTCGTACCGGGCCTTTATTCCAGAGAATCAAGTAAGTCTCTTCATCTAAATACTGCAATATTTCTCTCACGGGTGGCGGTCTTATAGCTTTTTACGATGCCAACCAACACTTTTCTTTAAAGGGTAAATGTGTAAGACCTGCCCACGTGCTCCAAACAGCTAGGGGGCAGCATTTCACCCCCACAAGCGAGTCCATGCGATCAAGTGTACACTCGAGAGTAGACTGTATATGAGAAGTGGGCGCAAACCTGTTGGTTTGTGGACCGTCGCTTTGAAACCTCTAGGATTACGCCAGTCACCATGTGTTGTTTTTTTGTGTGCAATAAAGGGTAATTAACATATTTGGAACACAGAGGATTGCAGCGCTCTAACGCTATAGCTAACGCTACAGTTAACGGTACAGCTAACGCTACAGTTAATGCTACAGTTAACGCTACAGCTAATGCTACAGTTAATGCTACAGTTAATGCTACAGCTAGCGCTACAGCTATTGCTACAGTTAACGCTACAGCTAACGCTACAGTTAATGCTACAGCTTACACTACAGTTAATGCTACAGCTAGCGCTACAGCTAATGCTACAGCTTACGCTACAGCTAATGCTACAGCTAATGCTACAGCTAACGCTACACAGCGAGGAGGACAAAGTTAAAATACAACGCTTTTTCTCGTTTCTGTCACTTTGGATTTAATCCAATAAAGAAACTATCAAAACATACGCAGGCCCTGTATCTTTAATGCTAGTGAAAGGCCCTCAGCTTCAGCATCTATACGCTAAAAGAATCCACACAGTCAGGCAAAAGTGATGAGGTTGGGGTTTTTGGGAGATTAATGAGCACATTTGTTTGTCATTACATTAGTTAACAATTAAAAAGTGTTACTTTTGAACTAAATCTTCAGAAGTTGTGTATTAACTACTTGTCTATATTTCAGGTCGGGTCTTTCCGGACGATTGAGCCAGAGGTAATAAAAGCTCAGGACGGAGACACAGGGATCAATATGACTTTAACGTACAGCATCAGTGCAGGTAAATGACAAGAAATGAAGACTTTGGCTCAGACCTTAAAGACAAAAAAAATATTTAACATCGCCTTTATACGTTCAGTGTCTCCAGACAAGTATCGGAGTAACTTCAACATGGACTCCAGCAGTGGAGTTGTGTCTTTGCTGACGGCTCTGGACAGAGAGGAGAGCAGCCTGATCTCCGTCAACATCAAGGTGCCGACACTGTAACTCCAGATTGACTGTTTCTGAGTTAAAGTACACATTCAATTCAATTCAATTCAGTTTATTTTGTATAGCCCAATATCACAAATTACAAATTTGCCTCAGAGGGCTTTACAATCTGTACACATACGACATCCCTGTCCCAGGACCTCACATCGGATCAGGAAAAACTCCCCAAAAATAACCTTTGACAGGGAAAAAAGGGAAGAAACCTTCAGGAGAGCAACAGAGGAGGATCCCTCTCCCGGGATGGACAGAAGCAATAGATGTCATGTGTACAGAATGAACAGCATTTACAAAGTTACACATGCACATACGTAAAGTACATATGTACCGTGTATGTAATAATAAATTATTATCCGTCATATTTCTTGTCTCTGCCAGGTGGCCCAGACCGACAACAGCTTGAAGACGGCGGACGCCGTGGTGTCGGTCACGGTCGAGGATGTGAACGATAACCCTCCGCAGTTTGACCAGCCCGGCTATTACGTAACACTTCGAGAAAACTCGCCACTCGGCGACGCCGTGTTAAAAGCCTCCGTCACCGACCGGGACCAGGTACTGAGGCGTCGTCTGTTCTGTTATTAGTAGCCGTTGGTTTCCCGAAGGTGTTCCCAAACTCGAGGCCTCCGGAGACCAGTCGTCTCATGTAGTTTCTCCGACTGACGCTAAAGCTCCTCTTTTTAAACTGCTCCTCTGTTGCCTTGGATACATTGGTATACATAAAGGTATATCACCCCCATTCCGTCT
Organism: Cyclopterus lumpus; assembly: GCF_009769545.1. NCBI lineage: Eukaryota > Metazoa > Chordata > Actinopteri > Perciformes > Cyclopteridae > Cyclopterus > Cyclopterus lumpus. Next base: position 23,675,614 of record NC_046966.1, read on the forward strand.
TTCTAATGGTGTCTCGGTTGGTGTCCCTGATACCGGCAACAAATACTTTCATTATAACACTGAGGTTGAATGTTAAGTCATAATTTACATTAACACTAATTATAATGTGCAGAATTTCATACAACTACTACCGCGATGATCGTCTCTCCTCAGGCAGGATTTGTGGGAACTTTGCGGATCCTTCCAGAATCTTCTCCTTTCTCCATCGATTCAGACGGGACGGTCAGAGTGAAGGACTCCTCCGCTCTGGACAGGGAGGCCACTGACGGCTTCACATTTCAGGTAAACTCCATTTTGGACTAAACAGGAGACCCCAAAACGTTCTGGTTTCCACTGAAGACAGAAATCTTTTAAAAACTAGTCACAAATATCAAGTTCTTAAAAGTTGGCTCAGAGGAAGAAGACGTTTCAGGCTTTTATACTCATACACACACACACACACACACAATACTACAACATAATATCACCAGACGTATCAAGCTATAACTTTTTCTTCCAAATATTTTAAAACATTGTTCGTTCAACTTTGTCGCTGTTCTTTTTGTTAATTAAAAGATTGAAGCGAGGGAGGCGGACATCCCCAACGCTGTTAAAGAGGTGGAAGTCAACGTAACTCTTCTGGATGAGAACGACAACAGTCCGGCGTTCACCAGTAACGCGTACAAGGGAAAAGTGTTTGCCAATCAAACAGTGGGAATGCAGCTGGTCCAGGTGAGTGATTCAATATTACCCTGGCTGGTCCTGAATCTGATTTCAATTAAAGTCATTTAACAGTCCAATATTGTATTTACCATTCAGATATATTATATCCACAATTTATATATATGCTTAAAGATAGTTCTCATCACTCATTTTGTCAAATGCACTTCTTATAGCGGGGACGGCCCATTATCCTGAAATGCCAATAGTGAAAACCTAATAGTCAGAATTATTTCCCCATTGGACTAAAAGAACATTTTCTCCTTCCTCTGCGTCTGATTGGCTGGTAATGGTTACATTGTTGGCTTGGTGGGTGAGTTGAAAGAATGAGGAGTGATATTGTTTAGGGTGAGAATATCAGCCAATCAGACGCAGAGTAAAGTCCGATGATGTAATTCTGGATAATAATTACATTTATTATTAATAATAATAAAATCCATGTGTTTGTTTGTTTCTGGGAGAGTGTGGATTTTTTAAAAAATTGCCTTTCGGTCCAATGGGACATTTTTTCGGACTATTTGGGTTTTGGGCATAATGGGCCGTCGGAACAACGGCATGGTACCCTTTAAGTTATACGGAATATTCTGGTAGAGTTATGGAAAGATATCAAAATGGAGTAACATTCATAAATGGACATGAGTCATCCTTATTTACATTTGAAGGTATCATTTGCAGATACTCTAGGGTTCCTCGAGGTTCAAACTTTAGGTCTCTTTCTTTTTCCCTTTTATAAAACATTACGCTGATGACACACTTCTTAACCCGAATGTCTACAACTTATTTTATTTTCTTCCTGTTGACACAATTTGTCGCAACGACCATTTTCTTTGAACTCAAAGGTGAAGGCAGACGATCCCGATGCCGGCGAGAATGGGCAGGTCAAATACTCTCTCGACTTCGGCAACAATGAAGGCTTCTTCTCCATTGACGAAAACAGTGGCGACATCACGCTACTTAAGATCATTCCTCTGCTGCAGGACGAGATATCCCAGTTCCCTCTCTACATCACAGCCAGAGACGGTAAAGCTCTCCGAGAATCCAACTCCACCTTTCAGCTTCACAAACCACTTTACCCGATTGTGATGATTCAGAGCCAATCAGCAGGAACTTTTTAAGAGTCATAAGTGATTAGTTGTGAATCCAATCCAACTGGAAGTATCTGTTTCTTTTAATAGTCGTGATATTTTTGTCTGCACTTTATTCAGTAGAGTCACGCCATGCGCTTCACCTTTGGCCGTATAAAATGCTTTGTGATCATAAAATTGCTATCACACCTTTTACACCGATTGGGGATCTCACAAACCTACGTAAATACAACATTACTTTATTTATTCCAACTCTCTTCCGTACTTAGTTGAATCTTTTAAAAAGGCCTTTCACATTTCCATTCCTCGGCCTTGGACTAAAATGGTTTATTTTTGTATTTTCTTAAACTTATAAAACCCAGGGGTTAACGTCTTAAGAATGCTCACTGATTTTATTGGATGACCAGTGTAATGTCGAGCAGAATGTTTAATTAGCTTTATGTGAAGAAACACATGTCTAATCTTGTCCATGGATATAAAAGTCATGAGCTGCACTATCATGAACCATAAAGGTCTCGGTGTGCTTCAGAGGAAGAGATCGAACAGCCCCTGGAAACCCCGTTTTTTGCAACTACATCATTCTGATAAAGTTGAGGAAAAAGCCCTCATGAACCTGTAGCTGCAGATTCTTGATACTGAATAACATATATGATATTCTTCCTCCTAGGGGGCACTGTATCCCGCTCCTCCTCGACACAGGTGAACATTTTGGCCCCCGGTGACTCAAATCCTCAGTTTTTACACACAGTGTACCGTGGAACTTTAGAAGAAGAGCAGGACCCAGGAGTTGTGATTGTGAGGGTATGTCTTCTAATTGTTCATCTCACATGCTACGTCGATTTGTATTTAGGTATTTACTCTGATTATCTACAAATTCCTAATTTCTACCTTAATCTTTTTGTCCAGGTTGACTTCCTCCCATTAGCTGCCGAGGTTCCAGTGACTCTCCGAGTTGATACAGAAGCCGACAAGTTTGTCATCTCCAACACCGGTGAACTCTCCACTAAAGTGAAGCTGGACTACGATGAGGCTCCACACAACTACTCCGTGGCGATCTCCATCACCGACGGGGTCAACAGCAACTCCGCCGTCGTGGAGGTTGGAGTCACTGACGTCAACGACAACAGTCCTGTTTTTACCCCCAGTTCTGTGATTAAGTCAGTCCCAGAGGACGCAGAGGTCGGGTCCAATGTTACCGTCGTTCCAGCTACAGACAAAGACAGCAACTTCAACAAGGAGCTCAGATACTCCCTGAGAGGAGGGGGGGGGAGGTTCTCTGCTGACCCCGTGTCTGGGATGGTGAGTGTGGCCGGTGCACTCGATAGGGAGACGAAGGCCGAGTACACCCTGCTGGTGGTGGCTGAGGATCAGGGTCGTCCATCCAGGTCGGCCACAGCCTCCCTGCTGGTCCGAGTGTCCGACATCAACGACAACGTCCCCGAGTTCTCAGAGGCCGAGTATCAGGTGGAAGTCTTAGAGACGGACTTGGCCGGTACGATCCTTCGCACCTTATCGGCCGTCGACCCCGATGAAGAAGCCAATGGGAGAGTGACTTACAGTATCTTCCAGCAAAGTCCCTCCTCAGACCCTCCTGTCTTTGAGTTGGACTCCTCCAGCGGGACTCTGCGGCTGGCCCGGCCTCTGGACTACAGCCAGGTGAGGGTGTACAGTCTCAAGGTGCAGGCCTCCGATGGGGGGACTCCCTCCCTGGTGGGGAATGGCTCCGTGGTGGTGAAGGTGAAGGACGTGAACAACAACCCGCCTGAGTTCAGTGAGGAAATCTACCACGTGGCCGTCACTGAGAACCTGGCCAGCGGTGCCTCCATCCTGACCCTGAAGGTCACAGACAGGGATGAGGTGAGTCGTATCTCCTGGAAAATGATCTAATATCTTTAAGATCAGATATTGTTTGGTGTGTAGTTGTTCTCTCACGTGCACGGTGTAAAAGCATAACTATACTTTATAATCAGTGCAGTTGCATAACATTTTACTACCAACTGTGATTTTCTAACTTGTAGCTGCTGAGTCAACATTTGAATCAATAAAGAGTTATCAGACAATATATATATATTATTCCATCCATCCATCCATCCATTTTCAATACCGCTTATCCTCATTAGGGTCGCGGGGGCGCTGGAGCCTATCCCAGCTGACATAGGGCGAAGGCAGGGGACACCCTGGACAGGCCGCCAGTCCATATATTATTATATATATATATATAATAATAGTATATATATATGAATTACATATATTATCATATATATATTATTATAAATATATATGGAATAATATATATTTTATAATAATAATATATATATTATACCATACATAGATATTGTTGTATACATTATATATATATATACATATATATATATATATAATAATATATATTTATTTTATATATTTATATATTTTATATATTTATATATATTGTTTTATATATATATATATATTTATATATATTGTTATATAGGTGGTTTCTGAGTGGTTTGGTGAAATAGATCCAGTAATATCTGTATCTGGAGTTGCAGTATTATTGACGCACAGATGAGAGGAATTCTAATGGGTTCTTACAGTTTGGACCATGGCTCTCCTGCTTTATGATCATTCATTTATTAAGACTATCATAAGAATGTATCTGATCGTCCTGCAGATCAGTGCGTCCAGGTATATACAAATCTGACCACGAGGAGCTATTTAACTGACCTTCAATCTCCGTCCTCAGGGCGGATTCTCCGACGGCTACTTCCTCTTCACCAACGACACCTTCGACATCAACAAAGACGGCGTGGTCTCCCTGAGGGCCGACGCCACCTTGGACCGAGAGACGAAGGACCGCTACGAGCTGCAGGTACGACCATGGCTCCTGGTTCTAGGGAGAACGTCACATACGTCCGGTTCTCTGAAAGAAACTCACAGCAGACAAAACACGACATCATGTGTATTATATATAAAGCATTCGTTGCATATTCTGATTCAACACCGCTGTAATAATGCCTTTATTCCTTAGAGTAGAACTGGTGAATGTAAAGACTTTAGCCCCAAACTACAGTTATTTTCATTATATAAATTTCACACAATTAAGATGTTACAATGTAACATGTGAAGGTCCTCATGTTACTTGAAATGAATGTTACAATGTAACATGTCAAGGTCCTCATGTTACTTGAAATGAATGATACAATGTAACATGTGAAGGTCCTCATGTTACTTGAAATGAATGTTACAATGTAACATGTCAAGGTCCTCATGTTACTTGAAATGAATGTTACAATGTAACATGTCAAGGTCCTCATGTTACTTGAAATGAATGATACAATGTAACATTTTAAGGTCCTCATGTTACTTGAAATGAATGATACAATGTAACATGTCAAGGTCCTCATGTTACTTGAAATGAATGATACAATGTAACATTTCATGTGACAGATGAAAGACTTGCTGTGAGAAAAAGTTTAAAAGTCCCCACAACATTTACATTTTACAGAAACACAAGTGTGAAACATAAATTTAGATATGCTACTTTATAAAAAGTGTGTGTGTGTGTGTGTTCACAAGTAATTTCAATTTAAATGTATCCTACATGTGTACATGACAACCGTGAGTGCAGAAACAGAGTTTTAATATTTTCGTCCTTATTATCATTATTATAATAATATTACTTGTTGTTATTTTTTCCTCCAGTTATATATTTTGCATTTTGTTCTCCACCTGAACATAAACATACAAGCTTCCTTCTTGAGGTGGAAGCCCGAATATAAACTGACCTTTTTTTATTAATAAAATAGTCGTATTTTGCATTTTGAGGGTTTCCTCAAACAGGAAGTGGTCTGCGTGTCTGTCCTCAGGTCGTGGCGGTGGATCGACACCCCGGCGGTCTGAGTTCCACGGCCCAGCTCAACGTCACCGTCCTGGACTACAACGACAACGCTCCGCAGCTCCCGGGCATCCCGGACCCGCTCCGGATCCCCGAGGGCGACTACTCGGAGGCGTCTCCGGGAGACGTGTTCACCTTCGTGCCCACGGACGCCGACCTCGGCGCCAACGGAGAGGTCACGCTCTCCCTGCTGCCCCCTCACCCGCTCTTCAGGTTCAGAGAGGTGAGGTGTGTGTGTGTGTGTGTGTGTGTGAACTGTGCGGTCGCTCGGTCTGAGGTCTCGGGTTGTGTTGCAGGACGGGACGCTGCAGGCCGTCGGCCCTCTGGACCGAGAGAGAAGGGAAACGTACGAGCTGGTCATGAAGGCATCGGACAAAGGCCGCCCGCAGCGAGAGGTGAGAGAGAGAGGCCTTATTGTTGACGCCATCGTGTTCACGGTTATATTCATTGGACGTGAGTCGTCTATTAATCTTTTACAAAGTATTCTGTTGGTTTGAAATTCAAGTTTTTGCACGTTAAAAGGATAACTTGAAGTTTTGCATTGTGTAAATGTATTGTGTATATATTACACATGTAGTGTGTATATGATCTGCAATGTGTATATATATTACACAAAATAAATTCAGTACTTTTGTCCTTAAAATATTATTAACTATTGAATTTAGAAGATATTGTAATGGAAAAATAAACACACTGAAAATCAGATTAAGATTAATAGTTTTGTAGTTTAACTTTTTACTTTGTAGTTCAAATACATTAGAAAGATTACAAAGCAGTGCGTGTTCATATAAATACATAACTTATAATCAGTTAACCAACATCACAAAGGAACCAAAGGTCAATATAAACTGTAATGATTTAAATAAATAGAGGATCAGATCTGTGAAAGCGTGTAACGACCTGACCCCGGTGCCCCAGACCGTGACCTCCGTCACCGTGAGCCTCGAGGATCTGAACGACAACAGACCCCAGTTCAGCTCCGGCAGCTTCGTGGGCAGCGTCCTGCTGAAGGACGCCGAGGACGGGAAGCTGCTGCTGACGCTGAGCGCCGCCGACCGCGACGCCGGGAACAACTCGCTCATCGCCTACAGGTCAGAGGCCCCCGGTGGGGTTAAAGGTCGCGGAGCGCCGACGCGGCCTCGTGTCACGGGTGTTCTCTTCAAGCACATTTAAAATTCACAAGTAAATTAATTTGGAGTTGGAACACGGTACTGAAATAAATAATAATAATAATAAATATAATAAGTGCTTTAAATACAATTAATATATTAAAATATCTATATCTATTATAATAAAATGTAATAGGTAGAATACAAGATAATGAAACAGTAACATTAATACTAATTGCGCTGACGGTGGTTTTGTTTCTGCTCTCAGTTTCTGTGAGGGCGGTTCTCCGTATTTGGCCCTAAACAGCGAGACCGGGGCCGTGACCTTGACCTCTGACCTTGCCGAGGTCACAGAGGACACCACTCTGGTGCTGACAGCCATGGCCCGAGACCACGGCCGGCCTCCTCTGAACTCCACAGGTACCTGAAGGCACCGCGTACTCAACGTTCATTACCCACAAGTCTCCATGTTGAAACACATCTACATTATTATTATATTATCATTAATGATGCTGAGAATTTAAAATGTAACTTTAATTTATATATATATATTTAAAACAGTACTTTTTATCAATTAAATGCACATTAATTAAATGTATACGTGTTTCTTGCAGCTCGCGTCGTGGTCAATCTGAGGGTCGTCAGTCTGCTGGAGGGCGTGGCCTTCCGTAGCTCCTCCTACAACTTCAGCGTCCCTGAGAACCGGCCGCCGGGGGCGTCCGTGGGGGGGGTCTGGGCCTCCTCGGGAAGCGTCCTCTACGACGTGGCCTACGCGCTGAAGACGCACGCCGACCGGTTCTCCGTCAACGCCAGCGGAGCCGTGCTCGCCACGCGCCCGCTGGACAAAGAAGAGCAGGAGTGGTACATCCTGGACGTGGAAGCGGTGGACACTAGGACCCCCCCGACGTCAGCCACTGCAATGGTACGATCCGTTTTATTTATTTTTTAAATGGTATTTATCCTACAGGCACGTTTAGGGGCAAAATCGATTACTGAAGACACGTAACCTCCGTCATCTCATCAAGAACCCAGACTTCCTGAACAAGATGACTCTTTGTTGTTGTTGTTGTTGTTGTGTTGGCAGGAAACTTTATAGAGTGTAAAGAAGATTAAATATACAGTGAGAGCCAATTCAGATAAGTTCTTTAATAAGTGGTTAAACGCACTAGTCATTTATTAACGATGTCCTCGACCCTCCCAGAGCTCACGAGCCTCTTGTCTTCTCTCACCTGGTGCATTGTGGGAAATGGTGTTTGTTTTCAGCTACTAAAAACCTTCATGTTTTATAAATATATAAACTGGCCTCGTGACACACTGTCCAGATAATTCTGCAGGGATTATTATACAAACGTCAGTGTGACTTTGAGTATTTTATTAAACTTATTCTTATTCTGGTACGTTCATCTGAAACAAGGCATCCTGGGAAAAAGAAAAGAAAAGTCGTCAGCTGAATGACAGTTTCTTCTCCCTCAGGTCAGAGTTCAGGTGGAGGACGTGAACGAGTCTCCAAGTTTTCTCCACGAGGGGTACAAGACCTCTGTGGTCAGCATCGCCCCGTTTAAAACCACCGTCGCCCAAGTCAAGGTACGAGAACCAGGAGAACCACGAGAACCTCGAGAACCAGGAGAACCACGAGAACCACGAGAAACTCCTTTTAGTGCCCGTCTAGTGAACGGGTATCGGGGTAAACAGGCTTTCCTCATAGAAATCCGATATGTTACTTTATTAAAAAGGTTAAGTTCTTCTTAGTATAACACGTCTTGGTACCGCGTTTCAAAAAGGTAAAAAGTATATTAAAAAAGTCAAAGTACAGTATGTTGAAAAAAGATTCATAGTATATTAAGTACAAAAGTTCATAGTATATATATGTATGTATGTGTGTGTATATATATATATATATATATATATATATATATATATATATACACACACACATATTAATATATATACACATGTATATATATTACATATAATATATTATATACACATATATATGTGTATATATTATGTTGAAAAGTCAAAGAATTAGTATATAATAGTATTTCTTTTATTTTTATTTGTTGAAAAAAGTTATTGTATAGCATATAAAAAAATATATATCAAAATGTTATAGTATAATATGTGTCAATTATTATTATTTAATTTATTTAAAAAAAATCATACATGTAGAAATAGTCATGTGAAGACTAAAAAAGTCAGTCGAAAAAAACTCAAATAATACAAAAATCTATAATAATAATAAGAAGAAGATATAGTATAATGTAAAACATTTGTTTAAAAAAAGTCATAGTATAGTATGTACAAATAAATCATAAAGTTATAGGACGACATGTTGAATAGAAAAGTCACATTATAGTAAAAAGAGAAGTTTCAGTAGCTTTGAGCAGATTTAAAGTGCATTATACGGACATAAGTTAGGATAAATGATCTTTACTGCCCCCCCCAAAGGCTTCGGACCCTGACGTGGGGCACGCGGGGCAGCTGGTCTACGGTCTGGCTGCAGACAGCGCTCACTTTGACGTGGACCCGTCCTCGGGCCGGCTGTACGTGGTGTCGGTGGCGGCGCTGGCCGGACAGGTGGTCACGCTGCAGGTGACGGCCTCAGACCCCGGAGGGCTTCACGCCGCGACCAATGTGCAGGTACGAAGAAATAAGAAGAACACTCTCATTTCGGGAAACGAGACCTCATTAGAAATAAAGATGACGGAATCGTCCATTAAAACACACCCACAAATATTATTTTTTTTACAAATGCATCACGTAAAACAACTTAAATTCTTACGCGTAAGTTCTTTCTACACTCTGGTTGGTTATAGTGTGTATATTTAGTTTCTAAGTTAAGTACCGACAGTATAAAAAGGCCTCGTGTGGGCTCTGGCGCCCTCTAGTGGTGGACTCGAGCATGTAATCTAGAACCATTGGCTGTGAATTTGAGCAGAATATAAACTTTTTAAATAAAAATGTTACTAAAACAAGTTTATACAAAATAGTTGAGGCTGAATATTATGCGACACTCTTTTTTTTGGATCTTTCACTCAACTAAAAAAACACAAAGATACTCCCAATACCTCAAAAGGTTTACATTTGTTTTTACAATAAATAACAGCGTGCATGATTTAAATGTCCTACCGTGTTTATTCATTCTAATAATCTTTCCTGCCGTTGGCGTTTCGATGCACTCGGGTGCAATAATTAATATTTAAATATGAATACGCAGGTGGAAGTGCAGGGCGCGAGCGCGGTGGACGTGGTGCTCATCTCCCTCAACCAGCCGGCCAACGTCGTGGAGAAGAAAGTGCTCCAGTTGGAGAAGTGAGACGAGTTCGTCACATGAATGCA
>NC_046966.1:23693222-23708222 GCF_009769545.1 Cyclopterus lumpus
CGTGCGGTCTGAGCGTGCGGTCGCGTCCGTACGGCGTTCAGCAGGCCGCTCGTCTTGCTGAGCTCCAGGCGGTGAGCCGCCAGCTCGGGCTGCAGGCTGCTCTGTTCGCTCAGCAGGTTCGTCACCAGAACACCAATCAGGTTGGAGCAGCTGGGGCCCGACAGCACCTGGACCTACACACACACACACACACACACACACACACGCAACGGGTTGCTATGGTGACAACATCTAGACAACTATTTACAGACTGGACCACGGACGCCCTGAGAGGCGGCAGGTGAGAAGATAACATTCTTCAGTGATCGTCTCCGCTGCGTTTATGATTCAAGAAAAGAGGGAATACAATTTCATGTTCACGGTTTGTTGTTGTAATACACATTTTGGACACAAGAGGCATCGCAAACAGGAAGTGGGCGACTGTAAAAACATGGAGGACTCTTAGATGTAGACATGAAGGGCTCATTGTAAGCTAATGAAAATTTTTTAAAAACAATTCTTAATGTCAGCTAATTACACACTAATCAAGACAGTTCTGATTATTATATTGCATTTTTGCTCATAAATCTCCGTCCATCCTTCACACAACAAACAATCAACAGACAATAGATCTACAGATTATTTCTCTTTCTCAAGAGCATCTCAGGGTCCTTGAACCGGACAACTGATGTTATTGGAACGATTTAAAAAAGATGCTAAACATACATTTTAATTTCCACCAAAAAGAAAACTTGACAAAAATCTAAAAAGACCCAAAGAAGGTGGTTGTTCTTCGGGTACCTTGTGCAGGAAGCAGGTGAGGAAGGAGTAGGCCACGTTGTTGTTGAGGAACGTCCTCTCGTCCATCAGGATGCACTTGATGTACTCGCTGAAGACCGGATCCTCGCAGAGCAGCTTCACACACGTCTTAGCCAGAACGGACTGAAAGAGCAGCAAAGACGACTTCAACAACGCGGTAAAGGAGAGAAAAAAGGGAAACCGCACGAGTGAGACTGAAGACGTGACGAACCTGCGACTGGCAGAGCTCCGTCCACAGTTTGGGGAAGATGGCGAGGTGAAGAGGGAGCCCTTCATACGCTATCAACACGCCTGAGAGACGGAGCGGAGGGGTTAATGCCTAGACACGTGTGTGTGTTTATGTGTGTGTGTGTGCATTTCACACGCACTCAGTTTGACGAGCGTGTCCGTGAACTTCTCGCAGTTGATGGCGACGCGACACAGCAGGTGGCTGAACTGGTGGTACGACAGGAAGTAGTCCAGCAGCATCCGGTCGTACACCTCGTCTTTACCCTGAGGGGGAGGGGGGGGGGGGGGGGGGGGGAGAGGGAGAGAGAGAGAGAGAGAGAGATTATTACCAACAGGTTTTAAAGATCCAAAGTTTGTTTACAATGAAAAAAACTGAAGATCCATCCAGATGTGACAGAGCTACAAGTGAGCTACAGGTGAGTGTCAGGTGAGCTACAGGTGAGTGTCAGGTGAGCGTTAGGTGAGCGTTAGGTGAGCGTCAGGTGAGCTACAGGTGAGTGTCAGGTGAGCTACAGGTGAGCGTCAGGTGAGCGTCAGGTGAGCTACAGGTGAGCTACAGGTGAGCTACAGGTGAGCGTTAGGTGAGCGTTAGGTGAGCGTCAGGTGAGCGTCAGGTGAGCTACAGGTGAGCGTCAGGTGAGCGTCAGGTGAGCGTCAGGTGAGCGTCAGGTGAGCGTCAGGTGAGCTACAGGTAAGCGTCAGGTGAGCTACAGGTGAGCTACAGGTGAGCTACAGGTGAGCTACAGGTAAGCGTCAGGTGAGCTACAGGTGAGCTACAGGTGAGCGTCAGGTGAGCTACAGGTAAGCGTCAGGTGAGCTACAGGTGAGCTACAGGTGAGCGTCAGGTGAGCTACAGGTAAGCGTCAGGTGAGCTACAGGTGAGCTACAGGTAAGCGTCAGGTGAGCTACAGGTGAGTGTCAGGTGAGCGTCAGGTGAGCGTCAGGTGAGCGTCAGGTGAGCTACAGGTGAGTGTCAGGTGAGCTACAGGTGAGCGTCAGGTGAGCTACAGGTGAGCTACAGGTGAGCTACAGGTGAGCGTTAGGTGAGCGTCAGGTGAGCGTCAGGTGAGCTACAGGTGAGCGTCAGGTGAGCGTCAGGTGAGCGTCAGGTGAGCTACAGGTAAGCGTCAGGTGAGCTACAGGTGAGCTACAGGTGAGCTACAGGTGAGCTACAGGTAAGCGTCAGGTGAGCTACAGGTGAGCTACAGGTGAGCGTCAGGTGAGCTACAGGTAAGCGTCAGGTGAGCTACAGGTGAGCTACAGGTGAGCGTCAGGTGAGCTACAGGTAAGCGTCAGGTGAGCTACAGGTGAGCTACAGGTGAGTGTCAGGTGAGCTACAGGTGAGTGTCAGGTGAGCTACAGGTAAGCGTCAGGTGAGCTACAGGTGAGCTACAGGTGAGCGTCAGGTGAGCGTCAGGTGAGCTACAGGTGAGCTACAGGTGAGCTACAGGTGAGTGTCAGGTGAGCTACAGGTGAGCGTCAGGTGAGCTACAGGTGAGCGTCAGGTGAGCTACAGGTGAGCGTCAGGTGAGCTACAGGTGAGCTACAGGTGAGCGTCAGGTGAGCGTCAGGTGAGCTACAGGTGAGCTACAGGTGAGCGCCAGGTGAGCTACAGGTGAGCGTCAGGTGAGCGTCAGGTGAGCGTCAGGTGAGCGTCAGGTGAGCTACAGGTGAGCGTCAGGTGAGCTACAGGTGGTCACACCTTGCTGCTCTCCACCATGGACGGCAGCAGACACATGTTGAGCTCCGGTCTCGGAGGGCGGATGTTGTTCTTGGCTCCCATCAGCTTGATGTTCTCTCTGCACGGAAGGTACGGCCCAAACGACACTGTGGACATGGACACACACACACACACACACACACACACACACTTTAATTAATGACGTGCACTTTGACAACAACCACAAGGTGGCGACGAAGAGGAGGAGACTCACTGGGGATGTTGCTGTGGTGGTAGGTGCAGTGGTTGTGCTGCAGGAAGGGAACCAGAGTGTGCAGGAAGTCGTGAGGACTCAGCAGAACCAGTTCCTTCAGCACGTCTGAAGGAACCAGAACCAAAAGAGGACGAAACATTAATGCAACAGGAAGTAAAAGTGCTGCATTGAAAATGGGTTTTACTGTTGCAGGTGGAGCTCATTTTAAACAATTAATGAATTATTAACTAATTATTACAATTACTTAAATGAAAAGCAGCAAATCTTCACAAATAGAAAAACACAAATCAAAATCACCTAATTGTTTCATTAAGATAATTAAGTACAAACCAACTCCTAAAGTCAGTTAATTCACAATATCACATTTATATGTTCCTCCATAACACAGTTGTTCAGCTGTGTGTGTGTGTGTGTGTGTGTGTGTGTGTGTGTGTGTCAGTGTCTCCAGCATTCATCCCACCAGAGGAACAAAGACTCACAGAAACAAACTGGATTCAATGTAGCAAAACTCAAAATTGAGTCAGATCATCGTCCCGAAGGACTTCTGACACAGAGTGTAGTTTGCAGGTGTGTGTGTGTGTGTGTGTGTGTGTGCGTTACCCAGGCAGGCGTTGCGGAGCTCGGGCGGGCTGTAGGAGTTGAGGAGTGTGAGCAGCTTGTGGGCAAAGTCGATCCTCTCCTGCCACTGGATCAGAGCCTGTTTCACATCTGGACGAGAACACACAGAAACATCTGCTCAGAACAAACCGGAGAAAGAACACACACTATATTCATTCATTTAAACTTATATGCCGCATTATTCATTATAAACTACTCTAAAGTACGCGTACTGTGTGTACTATGTGTACCGTGTGTACTATGTGTACTGTGTGTGCCGTGTGTACTATGTGTACCGTGTGTACTATGTGTACTGTGTGTGCCGTGTGTACCGTGTGTACCGTGTGTACTATGTGTACTGTGTGTACCGTGAGTACTATGTGTACCGCGTGTACCGTGTGTACTATGTGTACTGTGTGTACCGTGTGTACTGTGTGTACTGTGTGTACTATGTGTACTGTGTGTACCGTGTGTACTATGTGTACCGTGTGTACTGTGTGTACCGTGTGTACCGTGTGTACCGTGAGTACTATGTGTACCGCGTGTACCGTGTGTACTATGTGTACTGTGTGTACCGTGTGTACCGTGAGTACTATGTGTACCGCGTGTACCATGTGTACCGTGTGTACTATGTGTACTGTGTGTACCGCGTGTACCGTGTGTACCGTGTGTACTATGTGTACTGTGTGTACCGTGTGTACCGTGTGTACTGTGTGTACCGTGTGTACTATGTGTACCGTGTGTACCGTGTGTACTATGTGTACTGTGTGTACTGTGTGTACCATGTGTACTGTGTGTACCGCGTGTACCGTGTGTACCGCGTGTACCGTGTGTACTATGTGTACTGTGTGTACCGTGTGTACTGTGTGTACCGTGTGTACTGTGTGTACCGTGTGTACCGTGAGTATGATGTGTACCGTGTGTACTATGTGTACTGTGTGTACCGTGTGTACCGTGTGTACTATGTGTACCGTGAGTATGATGTGTACCGCGTGTACCGTGTGTACTGTGTGTACTATGTGTACTATGTGTACCGTGTGTACTGTGTGTACCGTGTGTACCGTGAGTATGATGTGTACCGTGTGTACTATGTGTACTGTGTGTACCGCGTGTACCGTGTGTACCGTGTGTACCGTGTGTACCGTGTGTACCGTGAGTATGATGTGTACATTGTGTACTATGTGTACTGTGTGTACCGCGTGTACCGTGTGTACCGTGTGTACTATGTGTACTGTGTGTACCGTGTGTACTGTGTGTACCGTGTGTACTGTGTGTACCGTGTGTACTGTGTGTACCGTGTGTACTATGTGTACTGTGTGTACCGTGAGTACTATGTGTACCGCGTGTACCGTGTGTACTGTGTGTACTATGTGTACCGTGTGTACTGTGTGTACCGTGTGTACTATGTGTACCGCGTGTACCGTGTGTACCGTGTGTACTATGTGTACTGTGTGTACCGTGTGTACTGTGTGTACCGTGTGTACTGTGTGTACTATGTGTACTGTGTGTACCGTGAGTACTATGTGTACCGCGTGTACCGTGTGTACCGTGTGTACCGCGTGTACCGTGTGTACCGTGTGTACTATGTGTACTGTGTGTACCGTGTGTACCGTGAGTACTATGTGTACCGCGTGTACCGTGTGTACCGTGTGTACTATGTGTACCGTGTGTACCGTGTGTACCGCGTGTACCGTGTGTACCGCGTGTACCGTGTGTACCGTGTGTACCGTGTGTACTATGTGTACCGTGTGTACCGTGTGTACCGTGTGTACCGTGTGTACTATGTGTACTGTGTGTACCGCGTGTACCGTGTGTACTATGTGTACTGTGTGTACCGTGTGTACTGTGTGTACCGTGTGTACTGTGTGTACCGTGTGTACCGTGTGTACTATGTGTATCGTGTGTACTGTGTGTGCCGTGTGTGCACCGTGTGTACCGTGTGTACTCCGTGTGTACCGTGTGTACTATGTGTACCGTGTGTACTATGTGTATCGTGTGTACCGTGTGTACTGTGTGTACCGTGAGTACTATGTGTACCGCGTGTACCGTGTGTATCGTGTGTACCGTGTGTACTGTGTGTACCGTGAGTACTATGTGTACCGCGTGTACCGTGTGTACCGTGTGTACCGTGTGTACTATGTGTACCGTGTGTACCGTGTGTACCGTGTGTACCGTGTGTACTATGTGTACCGCGTGTACCATGTGTACCGTGTGTACTATGTGTACTGTGTGTACCGTGTGTACTGTGTGTACCGTGTGTACTGTGTGTACTATGTGTACTGTGTGTACCGTGAGTACTATGTGTACTGTGTGTACCATGTGTACCGCGTGTACCGTGTGTACCGTGTGTACCGTGTGTACCGTGTGTACTATGTGTACTGTGTGTACCGCGTGTACCGTGTGTACCGTGTGTACTATGTGTACTGTGTGTACCGTGTGTACCGTGAGTACTATGTGTACCGCGTGTACCGTGTGTACCGTGTGTACTATGTGTACTGTGTGTACCGTGTGTACCGTGAGTACTATGTGTACCGCGTGTACCGTGTGTACTATGTGTACTGTGTGTACCGTGTGTACCGTGTGTACTATGTGTACCGTGTGTACCGTGTGTACTATGTGTACTGTGTGTACCGCGTGTACCGTGTGTACTATGTGTACTGTGTGTACCGTGTGTACTGTGTGTACCGTGTGTACCGTGTGTACTATATGTACCGTGTGTACTATGTGTATCGTGTGTACTGTGTGTGCCGTGTGTGCACCGTGTGTACCGTGTGTACTATGTGTACCGTGTGTACTATGTGTATCGTGTGTACCATGCGTACTGTGTGTGCCGTGTGTGCCGTGTGTACCGTTTGTACCGTGTGTACTATGTGTACTGTGTGTACTGTGTGTACTGTGTGTACCGTGTGTACTGTGTGTGCCGTGTGTACTGTGTGTGCCGTGTGTACTGTGTGTGCCGTGTGTACCGTGTGTACCGTGCGTAGTATGTGTACTGTGTGTGCCGTGTGTACTATGTGTACTGTGTGTACCGTGTGTACTGTGTGTACCGTGTGTACCGTGTGTACTATGTGTACTATGTGTACTGTGTGTACCGTGTGTACTGTGTGTACCGTGTGTACTGTGTGTGCCGTGTGTACTGTGTGTACGATGTATACCGTGTGTACCGTGTGTACTATGTGTACCGTGTGTACCGTGCGTACCGTGTGTACCGTGTGTACCGTGTGTACCGTGTGTACCGTGTGTACTGTGTGTACCGTGTGTACCGTGTGTACTATGTGTACCGTGCGTACTATGTGTACCGTGTGTACTATGTGTACCGTGTGTACCGTGCGTACTATGTGTACTGTGTGTACCGTGTGTACTATGTGTACCGTGTGTACGATGTGTACCGTGCGTACTATGTGTACCGTGTGTACTATGTGTACCGTGTGTACCGTGCGTACTATGTGTACCGTGTGTACGATGTGTACCGTGCGTACCGTGCGTACTATGTGTATCGTGCGTACCGTGTGTACTATGTGTACCGTGTGTACTATGTGTACCGTGCGTACCGTGTGTACTATGTGTACCGTGTGTACCGTGCGTACTATGTGTACTGTGTGTACCGTGTGTACTATGTGTACCGTGTGTACGATGTGTACCGTGCGTACTATGTGTACCGTGTGTACTATGTGTACCGTGTGTACCGTGCGTACTATGTGTACCGTGTGTACTATGTGTACCGTGTGTACCATGCGTACTATGTGTATCGTGCGTACCGTGTGTACTATGTGTACCGTGTGTACTATGTGTACCGTGCGTACCGTGCGTACCGTGTGTACTATGTGTACCGTGCGTACTATGTGTATTGTGTGTACCATGTGTACCGTGTGTACCGTGTGTACCGTGTGTACCGTGTGTACCGTGTGTACTGGATCTCACCTTTGCGCTGCAGGTACGGCCGCGTGGCCTTGAGGACGGACAGGAAGATGGAGAGCAGCTCCACCAGGTCTCCGGTGACGTGGCACGCCGTCGCCTCGTGGTACATCATGTGCAGCGTGTTGAAGGACTGCAGAGGACAGACGATGGAGCGTAAATTACATTTTAAAATAGCCCAATTCTTTTTTTACAATTGTATTCTATCATTCAGCTCACTTTTAAAGTACTTTTGTTTTTTTAAATGATGAAAGAAAAGTCCAAAAGTTTTTTAATTTGTCTCCAAATTTCATATTTTTCTCTTTTGTTAGCGTTTCTTTTTTTCTATGTCTCTTTATTTCTATTATTAAAGATGGTCTGAAATGTGAATCTCTCTTTGTCTGATGTACACAGAGGAGATCCTGCTCCAGGTCCTGGTCCCACCTCAGTCATGAGGATGAGTCCCCTGTTGAAGACCACCAGCAGTCGGTCCTCGTCGTTCTCCAGCAGAACCCTGAAGGCACTGAGAAGGAAGAAAACCAGGCGTCAGGATCCAGATCAGAGACGCTCCTCAAGGCTCATTGTTCCGTGTGTGAGTGTGTGTGAGTGTGTGTGTGTGCGTGTGAGTGTGTGTGTGTGCGTGTGAGTGTGTGTGTGTGTGTGTGTGCGTGTCCTGACCTGATGAGCGTGGTCCAGCAGGAGCGGCCGTCCAGGCAGCGCAGGTAGCAGCTGATGGTGGTCTTCTTGAACTGTTTGACGTCCTCCAGCTCTTCTTCCCTCATGTCGGCCCGCTGCGCCACGAACAGCTGCATGAGGTTGAACAGCTCCTCCACCGCCTGCAGGGGGCAGCACACACACACACACACACACACACACTCAGTGATCTATATAATGTGGCTGGATTAAAAATGACTTTATCTACACCAAGCAATCATGAAAAAATTATATATATTTATCTGAAACTGATCTGAGAACAGGCTCCGCACTCACCCCGGGGTACTGGCTGGCGTGCGGCGTCAGGTTCTTGAAGGCCCACTGGATGTTCTGGTGCGAGGCGAGCTGGCGGGTGAAGGCGGGCGACTGCTCGCAGCACATGCGCAGGATGCCGTAGTAGGCGGGCAGCATGCCGCGGTTGAAGAGCACCACCTCCTGGTCGTCGTGGTCCGCCAGGATGTAGTTGAAGGCGATGTTCTTGGTCACCACGGGGTTCTGCACCACCAGACGGACGTTCTCCGGGCAGTCCACGCACATGTTGTACCAGAAGGACAGCAGCGCCTGCTTGTTGTGGTTGGTGGCGATGGCCGGCTCCGACAGTTTGGGCTGCGGGAACGGAGAGAGAGAGGAAGACCACGAGACGGAAGCGTCAGACCGGAGAGGAAGACCACGAGACGGAAGCGTCAGATCATAGAGGAAGACCACGAGACGGAAGCGTCAGACCGGAGAGGAAGACTTTGAGACGGAAGCGTCAGACCGGAGAGGAAGACCACGAGACGGAAGCGTCAGATCGGAGAGGAAGACCACGAGACGGAAGCGTCAGACCGGAGAGGAAGACTTTGAGACGGAAGCGTCAGATCATAGAGGAAGACCACGAGACGGAAGCGTCAGATCGGAGAGGAAGACCACGAGACTGAAGCGTCAGATCATAGAGGAAGACCACAAGACGGAAGCGTCAGATCATAGAGGAAGACCACGAGACGGAAGCGTCAGATCATAGAGGAAGACCACGAGACGGAAGCGTCAGACCGGAGAGGAAGACTTTGAGACGGAAGCGTCAGATCATAGAGGAAGACCACGAGACGGAAGCGTCAGATCGGAGAGGAAGACCACGAGACTGAAGCGTCAGATCATAGAGGAAGACCACAAGACGGAAGCGTCAGATCATAGAGGAAGACCACGAGACGGAAGCGTCAGACCGGAGAGGAAGACTTTGAGACGGAAGCGTCAGATCATAGAGGAAGACCACGAGACGGAAGCGTCAGATCGGAGAGGAAGACCACGAGACTGAAGCGTCAGATCATAGAGGAAGACCACAAGACGGAAGCGTCAGATCATAGAGGAAGACCACGAGACGGAAGCGTCAGATCATAGAGGAAGACCACGAGACGGAAGCGTCAGATCGGAGAGGAAGACTTTGAGACGGAAGCGTCAGATCATAGAGGAAGACCACAAGACGGAAGCGTCAGATCATAGAGGAAGACCACGAGACGGAAGCGTCAGACCGGAGAGGAAGACCACGAGACGGAAGCGTCAGATCATAGAGGAAGACCACGAGACGGAAGCGTCAGACCGGAGAGGAAGACTTTGAGACGGAAGCGTCAGATCATAGAGGAAGACCACGAGACGGAAGCGTCAGACCGGAGAGGCAGACCACGAGACTGAAGCGTCAGACCGGAGAACATTGAGTCAGAGGAAGCGCTGCAGCTGCTCTACAGCGTGAAGAAGATGACGAGTAAATAATAAAAAGAAGATGAGCATGACTGAAAGTACCTGGAAGAGGTTCCAGAGGTCCATGAAGTAGCCGGAGAACATGAGCTTCTCCGTCTTGGAGATGAGGCAGTAGGTCATGAAGCTGAAGTACTGGACCAGCTTGGTGGTGCCGTGAACGCTGGCGTCCACGTACAGCTTGGCGCGTCCCAGCAGCCCCAGCAGCAGGTTGTACACCTGGTGGAGGACCACGGTGGTGTCGGGCGACAGCGGCAGCTCGCGGGTCGGCAGGTGGAGGGAGCGCGTGGAGCGAAACATCTGGCGGAACGAGTTGCTGGGGATGAGGGAGACGAGGAGGTACGCCGCCGCTGGAGAGACAAAGTGGGATTTATTATCGTCGGTAGCAATTAAATTATTATTTCTCAGTTCAAACTCGGGTTGAAAAAAAAGTTGCATCCATACGCACGTAAAGCTACGACAGGAAAAGGCTCATTGTGGTTATTTATGGTAATGTTTGTCTTGTTTGAACTTCAGGTGTAAAATTAAGTAATACAACATTTAAAAAAGGGAAAAAACGTTTATAATTTACATGCAAAACGGTTAGAATTATCGCCTCTAGAATTATCGCCTTTAAAAGTTGCAGTTTTCATCCAAAATGTCAGATATATATATTTCAATAGGCGTTTGTGTGAAATTATTAGCATATTCATTCTTAACTTATGCCCAAAAATTAGAAGAATTTCTCCTCAAAGTGTTCCTTTAATATAACCAAGTCACGTCTGGTCCAAGAAGTCCGTTATTTTCTATATTGGAACACGTCAGAGTGCATTATGGGTCTTATACCGCAGTCACTTACCAAAGAAAACATTTATAAAAACACAATAAACTAAAGATGCATCTGCACACGTGTTATAATAAAAGCTGAGCCCATATTTATGAGAGTGTGTACGCTGCAGCGTTGGATTGTGGGGGATCGCCGAGGCTCTTACATGTGCGGACCCGGGGGTAGTTGTGAGCCAGCAGGAAGCGTTCCACCCAGTTCTCCATGTTCTGCAGCACCCAGCTGTGGGCCAGTTTGTTCCTGGGAGTCTGGACAGCCAGCCAGTCCAGACACTGGGACGGGTTGTACTCGATCACCTGGCGGGGGAAGAGCGCGAACAGGTGATGGATTAAAAACTCTTAATAAATACACTAAAACTAAAACGTGATCATTATTAATTTCTAGTTCCATACAAAATAAAATCAGATTTCACCGTTGAAAAAAGGAAACGGAAGTTAAAAGCTTCGTGTTTAGAGATATAAAACGTGTTCAGGGGTGGAACGGTAGATTGTATTTCACCTCCCAGATCCTCTGGAGGATGTAGGAGGCGAAGGAGGGCATCCCCGGAGGTCCGCCCGCAAACTCCATCAGCATCGTCAGCAGCTTGAAGAAAGGATTGGCGGCCTGACGGAGACAAACACAAAGCTTAATAACATAAAAGATAATAAATAAAAAAGAAGCAAAAAGTAAAAATAAATGTGCATGGCTCTACATCTCGTGTTTTCAGTGCTGACGGGAAACCAACTCACCTCAGGAGTCAGCTTTGCGATAGAGGTGAAGAGCATTGACACAATCTGTACAGTCAGGAGGAGAATTATATATTAATACAATTATTTCTACTGCTTTCGGCAAATAAATACAATTTATATAATAACATATATATACATATACACATATATATATACATATACATATATACATATATATATACATACATACATACATACATATGTATATATATACACATATATATACACATATACATACATATATATATACACATATATACACACATATACATATATACACATATATATATATATATACACATACATATATATAATTTATATTTATTTATATATATATATATATATATATATATATATGTATATGTGTATATATATATATATATATATGTATATGTGTATATATATACATATATATATACATATATATATACACATATATACATATATATATATATATATATATAAATAAATAAATATAAATTATATATATATAAATAAATTATATATATATATAAATAAAGGCATAATAAAATAATTGACTTTGTACTTTGAAGGAATATAATATAATATTTGGCAGAACAACACGCGGTTAAAAGATGGACGCCGTAAGTCGAGTCCCGAGTACAAAGTTCCCATGAACCCGTCGCCACCGTGGTGAACCTACGTGCTCGGCCAGGCGGTTGTTATAGCGACAGAGGCTGAAGATGAGGTTGCAGGTCTGCCGGATGTTGATGCCGTCTCGGATGTGCTGGAAGAGGAAGGGGAAGCCTTTCCCTCCGGTCAGCGCCGCCATGTCGCTCTGCGACAGAGTCAGATGTCTGGAGAGCGGCAGGAGAAGGAATGAAAGAGGGTAAGACGCCCCGGTCGGTACTTTGATTTAAAAAAAAAAGGTGATTTCTCCGTGTTTGAAGTACACAAAACACAACATGTAAAATAAGCGTTCCCTCGTGTCCGTACCTCTCAGAGCGAGACTGCTCCACCAGCAGAGCGATGAGCGCGATCATCTTCTCCAGAGCCGCGGGACGGTACTTCTCCTCCGCCAGAGACAAGATGTCCTCCTCCTCGTCCTCCTCCTCACCCTCCTCCTCCGACAGCACCTCCACCTGAGGCTGAGGGAGGACACTCTTCGTTTACGGTTTATTTGCCGTGCAACGCCAAAAATAGAATTACGACGACGACGATACGAGTAAATTTAATTAAATTGTTTAACACATCAAGGAAGAAAACCAATAAATAACAGCAGTGAGTGCCATTCAGAATGATAATATTATGGTAAACAGATGTAATAGTGTAGTAATATTATAACATAAACATAAATAAAGTGCTCGGTGTGTAAACTTACATTCTCGGGGCCTTTGGTTCCCATGTAGAAATGCACCATGATGGAAATGGCTTGTAGCGACAACAGGAACTGACTCTGGAGACGCGAAAACACAAGACGACGGTTAACGCTCGAAGAAGAAGTCACACACGACATCAACTTGTCTCGTGTGTGTGTGTGTGTGTGTGTGTGTGCGTGTGTGTGTGTCCCAGCATCTCCAGCATTAATCCCACCAGAGGAACGATGTCTCAAAGAAACAAACTGGATACATTGTAGCAAAAAACTCAAAATTGAATCAGATCATCGTCCCGGAGGACTTCTGACACAGAGTTTAGCTTGCAGGCGTGTGTGTGTGTGTGTGTGTGTGTGTGTGTGTGTGTGTGTGTGTGTGTTGCCTTGAAATGTAAATCAGTAAAACTAACATAGCACAGCTTTTTTGGATCTCAAACATCGTTCCGGTAAAAAAAAAAGCAACAACAACAATCCTCCGTTCAGACCGACCTCCTCCTCCCCCATCTTGGCGAACTCGTAGAGGAAGGCGAAGTACTCCGTCAGGTGTTTGCTGTGGGGCTTCACGCCGTGCTCCATGATGGACAGCAGCGTCTTCACGAAGCGAGTGACGCAGGACCGGCTGCCGATGTCCTCCACGGGGCCGTCCATGTCGTCAGAGCTGAGACGAGAAGGGAGGAGCGAGGGATGAAGGGAATGATATACAACACACACACACACCCACACACACACACACACACACACACACACACACACACACACATATATATATATATATATATAAAACAACAAGTCAATGCACAAGTCAAGTGTTTCTGTAGATTGTAAACAAGAAAACAACTGTGGAGAGTGTTGGAATAACTAAATACTTCAACTATACATGAATTAGGTGGTAATGTACACATGTCCATATATACAGAATATACCAGCACGCAAATGTTTGGGAAGTAGTTTACTTCTCCATTCATGAAGAAGGGTCTCAATATATTTTTAATCTTCACGGTTGCACAAGGTGAGTAATTTATATATAAATGGTCCTTTTTGTTGGGGAAGTACACCTTTAAAAAAAAAAAAAAAATGTACATTTAGGTATTTAAAGTATAAGAGGTATGATCGGAGGTCGACTGGCAGCAGGTGTTTTCTTGGCCATTGATCCCAACTATAAACGGTGTGTGTGTGTGTGTGTGTGTGTGTGTGTCAGTGTCTCCAGCATTAATCCCACCAGAGGAACAAAGACTCACAGAAACAAACTGGATTCAATGTAGCAAAACTCAAAATTGAGTCAGATCATCGTCCCGGAGGACTTCTGACACAGAGTGTAGTTTGCAGACGTGTGTGTGTGTGTGTGTGTGTGTGTCAGTTGTGGAGCCACTAATCTTTCTCAGAGTCCAGAGTGACGGAGACACTGAGCGACACGCGGCTCCCGTTTGGATCTCGCCTCCTGACGTCAGACACAACGCCGTCTGCTTGTGCTGCACATCTGGACCGGCTCAATGAAGAAAACCCGACTTTTTCCGTTTATCTTTAAATCTGACGGAGTCGTTTTTGGTGCTTAAAACGAGTAAAAAAAACAAAAAAACACTGTGCAAATCCGACCAATCGGGTGCGACGTACCCGTCCTCCATGCCGGGCTGCAGATAGAGGTGAGCGTGAACCGGACGGAGCCTCTGGATGACGTGAATACACAACCTCTGGAACATCTGGAGGTCAGAAGCAGAAGCGGGTCAACTGTGCGTTTAACGTTCGTGAAGACGGGACTTTAAAAATCATTAAAAGTGCAAAAGACCAGGGAGAAGATAGAGGAACGCACATAAAAACACACAGAAACTCACCTGTCTGACAATCTGATTGGGGCACTTAATGAGGATCTGCATCGGCCACCAGTTGTCATCAGCCATCCGATCCAGAAACCACTGAAACGGAGGAAACGGTGACACGTGAGGCGTCACCAAAACAAACCGATACCTGCAAAACACCCGGACGGTGAAATCGATGTCGGTGCCGTGGGGTCAAACCTCGCAGGCGGCCTGGCTGTTGTTGAACTGTTTGGTGAGGAGTTCGATCCACTGCAGCATGGTGGGCTGGAGGCGACGGAAACGCATCCGTCAGTTATCGTCCATCAAAATGTACGGTGATAAAAAATGTTTTAAAAAAATGGAGAGTGGGCGTTACCTTCTCCTTGGAGTGAATGAAGGTCTCCAGGACGAAGGATGTGCTGAGCTGCAA
>NC_046966.1:23713222-23718222 GCF_009769545.1 Cyclopterus lumpus
GTTTCCTCGTGGCAGAGCAAAGTGAAGGAAGGCCTCACCTTGCATGTGCTGCGACATGACCCAGTTGTGGAGCAGCCGGTAGTTCTCCACCGAGCCCTTCACCGTCTCCACCAGCAGGTCGTAGGCGGCGGCCCGGGCGGCGTGCGACTTGCATTTGGGCTGCGCGCGGTCGGCCAGGCTGGGCAGCAGGAAGAGGAGGTTGTGGACGTCGCGCAGGAACTCCTGGCCCTCGCGGGAGAACTTGAAGGGCGGCTTGTGTTTGAGGACGCTGGTGGCGAGACGCAGGAGGCCGGTCAGCCCGTCGTCCTCGATGGCGCCGTCCTGCTGGTCCAGGATCTCGCGGCTGGAGGAGGAAGGAGAGGAGAGAGGAGGAAGGAGAGGAGAGAGGAGGAAGGAAAGGAGAGAGGAGGAGGGAGAGGAGAGAGGAGAGGAGGTCACGCTGGTGAAGGACACGCTCGACTGTTCACCACAAGTCTCACTGGTTGAGTTCATGAACTTAAGGTGTCATTTCCTTGATGCTGAACTTGATGTAGCTAAATAGTTCATAAAAAGTAGTAATAAACCATGATGAATAAATACAGATACAATGAAATGCAAACAATCTAGTTTGTGTTTAACAGTAAGAATAAAATGCTACACTAACACCTCAAATCAGAAAAGATACATATAAAAAGGTTTTCCATCAGTTCCGGTTCTCTGAACATAAAAACTCGGTTCTGACCTCCGGATGCAGTCGGCGAGGTGTCGGGCGAGGGCGTCCAGGTCCAGCAGGGTGGTCTGCATCGAGCCGGCCAGCGACAGAGAGGGAGAGACCTTCTGTGAGTTCAAACAGACCAATACTAGCAACGGCTCACTGACACACACCACAACAACAACAAAAACAACAACACACCGGCTGTTAACCGGCGCCCGACAACGACGGACAGTTTCCCCACCTGACTGGCGTCTTTCACGTGGATGTTATCGATGAGTTTGCAGAGCAGCCAGAAGTATTCTTTACAGCCCGTCCTCAACAGAGGCTCCTCTTCGTAGTCCTCCACCTGCGAGACGCACAAGTTACACCGTCACACGTTACACCGTCACAAGTCACACCGTCACACGTTACACCGTCACAAGTTACACCGTCACAAGTTACACCGTCACATGTTACACCGTCACACGTTACACCGTCACAAGTTACACCGTCACATGTTACACCGTCACATGTTACACCGTCACACTCGTATTGTTTTATTTAATTCTCTAGAATTAGAGTTCATTCATTTAGTTTGTTTATGAAAAATTTAAAAAGAACTCCACAGGGCGCCTTTGTTCAGATGTGTCCCTGTGTGTGTGTGTGTGTCCGTGTGTGTGTGTGTGTGTGTGTGTCCGTGTGTGTGTGTGTGTGTGTGTCCCAGTGTCTCCAGCATTAATCCCACCAGAGGAACGATGTCTCAAAGAAACAAACTGGATTCAATGTAGCAAAACTCAAAATTGAGTCAGATCATTGTCCCGGAGGACTTCTGACACAGAGTGTAGTTTGCAGCCGTGTGTGTGTGTGCGTGTGTGTGTGTGTGTGCGTGCGTGTGTGTGTGTGCGTGTGTGCGTGTGCGTGTGTGCGTGAGACCCACCCTGAGTGGTTTGAGGGCCTGTGCGTCAGGCAGGAACTTGAGGAGCGTGGAGGCGGCGAGCAGCAGGAAGGACCTGTTGATGGACTCGCCGCCCTCCAAACCAGACAGCGAGAGCTTGTAGAGGCCGTTGCACGCCTCGTGTCTCACAGCCGGCTGGAAAACAACAACAGCACAAACATTTAAATTAAAAAGGGTAAACATTGGCCTGTGCTCTTCTTCTGTGGCGTTCATTCCCATCACTCAATCCTGCCATTTGTGGCTCTAGTGCATCAATTAATGCATTAAATAAATTGTCTGATTTAAAAGGGACATTTTGCTCATTTGGACTTTCAGAGATTTAGTTTTTATAATGTTTACGTTTGATCTAAATTAAACTGAGCTGCTTAATCACCACTTTACATCTCATTTGTTAAACATAAATCACAACTAGTGTTTTTTTGTTTGTTTTTTTTACATAGAAACAACCGAGATAAACAACGTGTCGTTCACCTCGGGCACCAGCAGGGTGAGTTTCTTCAGCCAGTCGTGGAGGTGGTCGCTGTCGGCCAGACTGGACTTCACCGTGGAGGAGCAGTGAGCCCAGCTCACCAGCAGCCACATGGAGTAGTGAGTCACTGGCGGGGGCAAAAGAAACATCGCATTGTTTTCTGTGCCTGTTGACGTTTCTTCATCTTTCCTGCATGCTCGTGTGTGAATATACTGTCTTAGTGTTCTCACCCTCATGACGAGACCGGTGGTCCGACTGAGCCTTAAGAACTCTGCAGGAAAAGACAAAACGTGTAAATTATACCTCAAAACATTTCATATATTTGAAGACCGGAAGGGGGGGGTGTTTTCTGTACTCACCTGTGTGCGAGGTTGTCGTAGGTGTAGGCCACGTTGATCAAACGCTGGATGAGGTTGGTGGCCTGAACGAGGCTGAGGAACACCTGCGAAGGGACACAAGAGAGAGAGAGACACTCAGAATGATCACTTCCCAACAATCGGCCGATTCACGGCGCCAGACGGGACCCCGTTTACCTCCGTCAGCCGGGGGATGTGCAGGCCTTTCCCGTGCTCCACGGTGGACTTGCGGGATTTGCCCGGCCACGCCCTCTTGCGTTGGCTGTCGGCGAGGCCGGACCAGGAGAAGACGTCGTGGTAGGCCAGGTCCAGGTCCGCGGGGTCCACCGCAAACTGGCAGATCAACTTCAGCAGGCAGGCCAGGCAGTCCAGCAGCCACTAAGGAGGAGAACAAAATGGTAAAATGGACGCTGCGAGACATGACGTGCAACTCATTCCACGTAGACCCCAAAAAGGGAGGCGGTCTCTCTGTCTCTCACCACGGTCCAGGACTCCTGGTCTTTGGGCTCCAGGATGCCCGAGTTAAAGATCTCCAGGAGCAGCTGGAGGCCTCCGGACGACACAAACTGGAGGGCAGGAAGAAGGAGAAAAAAAGAAGACTGACTCTAACTACAACTACTGTATGTTGTGGTTAAATTTACATCTTTAAATACTTGAATTTGAAAGACAATGAAAAAGGGGGAGAAAATTTTTTTGTGTGTGTAAATTTGTCAATTAGAGCTGTCACATCTTAGAGTCGATTGCTTTAGTGTTTTTAATGCGGAATGACTTAAAATGTATCAGCACATCTTTGGTAAAGACTTAAAACTGCTGCTTATTGTTTGTATCCAGAGAAACTAAAGTTTTACAGATCAGTCTATAAAAACAACTGAACGACTCAGAGTCAGAGTCCTAGAGTCAGAGCTCTAAAGGCCCTGAAGTCAGAGCCCTAGAGTCAGATTCCTAGAGTCAGATTCCCAGAGTCAGATTCCTAGAGTCAGATTCCCAGAGTCAGATTCCCAGAGTCAGATTCCTAGAGTCAGAGCTCTAAAGGCCCTGAAGTCAGAGCCCTAGAGTCACAGCCCTAAAGTCAGAGCCCTAGAGTCAGAGCCCTAAAGTCAGAGCCCTAGAGTCAGAGCCAGAGCCCTAGAGCCAGAGCCCTAGAGCCAGAGCCCTAGAGTCACAGCCCTAAAGTCAGAGCCCTAGAGTCAGAGCCCTAGAGTCAGAGCCCTAGAGTCAGAGCCCTAAAGTCAGAGCCCTAGAGTCAAAGCCCTAAAGTCAGAGCCCTAAAGTCAGAGCCCTAGAGTCAGAGCCCTAGAGCCAGAGCCCTAGAGCCAGAGCCCTAGAGCCAGAGCCCTAAAGTCAGAGCCCTAGAGTCAAAGCCCTAGAGCCAGAGCCCTAAAGTCAGAGCCCTAGAGCCAGAGCCCTAAAGTCAGAGCCCTAGAGTCAGAGCCCTAGAGTCAGAGCCCTAGAGTCAGAGCCCTAGAGTCAGAGCCCTAAAGTCAGAGCCCTAAAGTCAGAGCCCTAAAGTCAGAGCCCTAGAGTCAGAGCCCTAGAGTCAGAGCCCTAGAGTCAGAGCCCTAAAGTCAGAGCCCTAAAGTCAGAGCCCTAGAGTCAGAGCCCTAGAGCCAGAGCCCTAGAGTCACAGCCCTAAAGTCACAGCCCTAAAGTCACAGCCCTAGAGTCACAGCCCTAAAGTCACAGCCCTAAAGTCACAGCCCTAAAGTCACAGCCCTAGAGTCACAGCCCTAGAGTCAACAGCGTTAGCTCTTCCCCAGATGTGCTGCGTCGTACCTTGCAGCTCCAGGTGTTCTTGCTGTTTTCTATCTGATCCTCACTGGAGTCGTCAGAGTCCGGGTACAGATCGCTGTAGCTGCCCTGGAAACACAAACACTCGCACGGTCAGATTTACAAACAAGAGCAACGCAAAGCCGAACGCCTCGTGGTCGCACGTTTGTATAAGTCTAGGTGACGAGGACCGGCATGCTAAAAGCCTCAAATGTGTTCTGTACAAGTTAAAAGTTATTACAGTACTTATTACTTCAACGTGTGATGTTTTCTTGTGACATTGTAAAGAAGACTAAGGAAAGAGTGCAGTGTGTTCCTCACAGTGGACTCTCGGTGGATCCGTCGGTTGGGTTTGCCCAGAGACTCGATGATCTCCAGAGCGTACAGCAGCTTGTGGGGACTTTTTATCCTCAGCAGCTCCTTCCAGCAAAGACCCTCCCCATTCTGCACACACACACACACACAATAACAAGTTCAGTAATTCAGTTATTACTGTTGCACACCGCCTGACCTGCCCAATGGACGCACAAGACAAACATCCCATAAGAACCATCTACGTAAATGACTCTGTGGCAGGTCATCGAAATAGGCTGTGACTTCTTCTCCGAGCCTTTCAGTGGTACATTTATTGTGTGATGGATCAATTGAGCCTCCTCCTCCTCGAGGTGACTGACCGTGTCATCCGAGATGTTCTGGAAGGCCTGAAGCATCTTGGGACACGTAGGAAGCAGCATCAGCAGCTCCCAAACCCGACGAGACAGATTCTCTGCGTGCAGGTGA